>NC_057813.1:1799925-1845232 GCF_018294505.1 Triticum aestivum
CAGATCCCTCCCCTCGCCGCCACCCATCCCTCCCTTCCTACCTCAGATCCTCGCCGCCGCCACCCACCTCTCCCCTCCCCACCTCAGATCCCTTCCCTCGCCGCCACCCACCCCTTCACTGGCCGTCGTGGACATGGTCCCCACCACCGACCGCGAGCGCGTCCGAGTCCCATCCATGTCCTTTCATGGGAGGTGACCCGCACCCGGCCCCGTGGCGGGGAAGGGCGACGGCGGCCTCGCGCTCCGCCCAGATCCGGTGCTCGTGTGCTCCAGCGGCCACGCGCGACCGTCTCCCATGGATAGGGTTTGGTCCACCGCGTCGTCGGCGTGTCTCTAGCGACTAAGGTTGGTCCCCTCTCTTTCTCACCTCGTCTCCTATCCCTACCAGATCCTCTCTTCCTCACCTCGTCTCCTCTCTCTACCAGGTCCATCCAGCACGTCATCGTCGCTCGCGCTCCGGGCCGCCATGGCATGGAGGGGAAGGTTGCCCCGACGCCGACGCCATGGAGAACCCCGACGGTCAGCCCCCTCTCCTTTCCTCTCCTTTTCGATTTCTTCTTCCATTGCATTCCCTTCCATCCTCTTCCCTAACACGATGCGGTTTCCGTCCATGAGCAGCATCATCAGGGGCAGTGAAGGCCAGCAGCAGAAGCATCCATCTCTGGCGCCACCAGGGGCAGGTAAAATTCTGGTTGATCTGTATATATGGTCGTTGTTGACTCTGCTTGTCTCTATCTGAAAGTAGTGGTAGCCGTAGTGCATGTGCTGAGTGATTGCCAACGCTTTGTTGGCTGGTTGGATGTAAGAACTGAACGTGTTGCTTTTGCAAACTGATTATCCATCTAGAAAATGTTGCAGTTGTGGTACTACATGATCTTACTAATGCTGTCTTTTTTTAGTCTTGTAAACCGAGCCCTAGCGTTGCGTCTGCAAGAAGTAGTGCTACTTCTTGATCATAATGGTTGATTGCTTGCTGAATCTTGTTTTGCAAACTGAGAAGATTTAGAATGATGCATTTCCGCTGCTAGTGATTTCTTCAGTCTGACCTGATTAGTAAGTGCTTGTACTAATCTCTGCCATGTGTTTGTAACAATGCAAGTTTGGCTTCCAGATGAGATCTGGCTTTCAGATTCTTCTGAAACTGAACGCATCTATGTTTGGCCATTTGTACTACATCTTTCTGAACCGAACACTGCCATGTTTGGCAAACTGATGATGCGTGTATCTTTGTTGAACTCTGGTTATCTGCAAGTAGTAGTGCTCCTCTTTTGGTTTCCTTAGTTGCTTTATGCATAAGAATAAGCTGATGAGAACAGAACATTGATACTTTGCATGCTATTAGCTGAATGGATGGCTGTGGTAGTAGAATGGTATTATTGTTTAGGTGCAATTTGGTGTAGTGAAGTTTTTTGCACGACTCGCACTTGTCAAAAGCATGATTGTATTGTGAGCCAATAATTTCTTGGAGTCTTCTTAGAGCTTGCTGGCATTAGGATTGACCCCAAGCTGCTTGTGTATTTGTTTATTATTTTGTTCTATATTCTTTTCCTAGCTGTTGTATGTTTGTGGATATTGCTTTCATTCTGAATTCACAACCATGATAATGATCGTTTCCTGTCTTTTACAGAGGCTCAAGAAGTTGGAAAAAGGGAACGCTTCATCTTTGTAGCTAATTATATGTTCCTGGATGATGTGAATGGCTGTTATAGTATTTCATAGCAGCACTATTGTAGTTGTTCTAAATTCCTGGATGATGTGAACTATGGCATGATTGTAATATATATAATATACTCATTTTGATCGCCATTTATGAAAATTTGTGTGATTGGGGCTCTCTGGACCAAAATATTGGTTACTTTATTGTTGATACTTTATTGTTGATATGTCGGAAAAGAAACATATACTATTTGGGCCCTAAAAAGGCCACAAATCAAACAATTCAGGAAAAACGAACAAAATTACTAAAAGAATCAATTGTGAAAAGGCGATGGCCAAGTAAATAAAAAGGCTTAGGCCCAAAAAACGACATAGATCACAAAAAGGCCATGATCCATGAAATAAAAAGGCCAAATTGTTGGGCCGGGCCCATGTAGCTAGAGAAAATTAATAGGGAAAAAATATACAGTAAAAAGGCCGAATTGTTGGGCTAGGCCCATGTAGAAAATCGAATTGGACCGGGCTGAATCTTGTGCCACATCAGCTTGCCACGCTGGATGCCTATGTGGCCTGGCGAGGTTGCTAGTGACCAAAATGCCACAGTAGGCATATTTTGGTCCTAAACGTCTACGACCTTCTCACAGAGAAGGTCGCTATAGTCAGTTTACGACCCTCAGCTTTTGACCTTCTGTTTTTGGTCATAAAAAGGTTGCAAATGAAAAACCATGACCTTTCAGTGACCAATAGTGGTGGTCACAAGTTGACATATTTCTTGTAGTGTTCGGCCCAAACCAAAAACAGAGTGGGGCAAAAGACTCATGGAGAAACTGTTGATACAACAGAAGTACATAACCTCCATCCACGACTCCCTTTTCTCCCTGCTCTTCTCCAGCCTCCTACACAACAATACGGAGAACAAACACCAGCCAAGACTAACAAACATGGTATATCAGAGTCGTGGACATTGGAGGGGAGGCGGCCAAAGGTATGCACGACTCGAACATGGATCTGCTGAAGCACGGGCGTGGGAGCGACAGGGCGGCGCCGCGATCCACGCCGTTGGAGCCTGGCATAGAGAGCGTGTCGGGCACCATGAGGAGCGGCAGTGCCACTGATGCCATTAGCAACGCCACCAGGATCGCCATGGACGGCTTTCCCCGCCTCCCGCCCCGCCCCATCATCCTGTTTGCCATGTAGTTTATGAGCTAAAACTGAGCATTTACTAAACTGAGGTAAACAGCATCGAGCATCATCTGCTATAAAACAAACTACATTTTCCTAATAATTAAGATGGCACATGCATGAAATACCCATTGAACCAGTCATGAGAAATCTGAATCTTCGTCGGGTTGCCGTTGTGTAAATAGGAGGCACTTTTGTCTATGTAACCTTGAGAGCACAGCACCGAGCATGAGAAATCTGAACCTTCCTCAAGTTTCCTTTGTGTAAAGAGGAAAATTGAAATCCTTTGCCACACATCTGAACCTTCAGAGAAGCTGCTATCAGGGTTACATAGAGGCAACAAAAACTACTCTCAAAATTTTATTGATAGGCACAAATATTGGTCCTGAGAACAAAATAGACAGTCATGTTATTATTTGACAAAAGAATCTAGCATATTTACCTCAGTTTAACTAAGCTTCCAACGGAGACTAACAAATTATGTAGCCATCATTCCAAAAGCTTCACGAGCATCAAAAGGTGGAGCACCCTGCATTAAGAAACAAAGACGTTCATATTACTAAATAGCAAGGTTGGTGCAAATGGAATAAGCACAGCAATGAAAAACTGTAGCAGTGGTCGAGAATACCTAGCGCGGCAGTGGCCTGAGTACGGTGGCTTTCCATCTGGGCAGCCATTCTTAGGATGAAGGCGTTGGGCACAAACTTAAAAATGACTCCATGATAAGATAACATAAACCTGTTGCCTGAGGATGAAGCTATCTTACTTGGATTGCCCTAGCTTCAAGTATCCCTGCAATGCAAGCTCACATAAAACACTCGAAATCTTTTGGTCAAAATCCTAGTTCACAAGTGCTCTGCATATAAAATAAGTGCTACAAACTTTACACAGTGATGTGAGGTTGGGTTGGATGAAGTCAACTGTTTTGGGTAATCCACCTACTAAACAGATTCGGTCTTTCCAAATCCTCTATCAAAAACTGCATAATTTTGACTTGGACTCCAAACATAATGTGGAGATCAATCGCAAAAAAAGGAGAGATACGTCCCATGCTTTATATAGACTATCTATTTGCACTATTTTGATGTACGGTTTAAAAGTAGCAGTCCAATTTAGTTTCACAGTCCAAAAATTAATCTGTATGTGATTCTGTGTACAGTAACCTTGTATGCGGACTTAGACCATGTTACTGTTTGAATTAAACTATGCGTTCAACATGAAAGTTGTAGATATCTTTAGTGGTGAGTAGAGCTAAAAGTGCATGGACAGACTCACTAAATATTAAAGAGACCAATTAGGCTAGTTTTCCCTAGGTTCTGAAACAGCTGCACGCACTCTAACCTTCTATAGGTTTGGCTCATGTGCAGATTACATTTAGCTTTTATACTTAAAAAATATTAACAAATCAATATGTTAACCAATATCACCGTCAAATCATCAGTGCCCTGCCTGAAGCTCCTATTGCAGTAGAAAAGGTCTACTGGAAACTGCTACTATCTTTGCTGATTTGAGGACACAACAAGTTCTATTGGACACAACAAGTTACACTGGAAACTGCTACTATCTTTGCTGATTTGATTATCAACAGGATTTCGTGATCATCATCTCACTGATCAGACCAATACTATGCTAATGCTCTGCTAAATTAACCACTGGCTAAAACGAGAAAATACAGTTTTTTTAATCTAACAAACATGAAAATTCTCATAAGCATATATGTGTAACTATGACAAGATAGCATTATTTTTTGTGGCAAAACTGGACCAAGTATTACCTTCAATCAGCCAGAAGAGGAACATTTGAATCTCCTTGAAAATTTACAATGGACAACCTGCAGCAAACTGACGGGGTGAGGGTAATTGAGAGAGAGATGCAGAGTTGGGGCTCGGCCAGAGGAGGTTAGTCTCCATCGGAATGGCAAGAGTGCAGTAAGCAAATCAGGAGGGTTTGGGATGAAGAAAACTCACCCCTTTGCGGTCGGTCGGATGTGACGGAGCTCGCGCTTGGTGAAGATGCGATCCCCGGCGGCGGCGGCGGCGAGGAGGAGGCGGAGATGGCCGACTCCAGAGGGCCGAATGGGATGTGCAGCTCGCTCCACCCAGGGAGGAAGGATACCTTCCTGGATCCATCCATCCATGCTTGCAGCTTAGACGACCAGTCGTGGGTGGATCTGCAGCCATGGTAGCTGGGGGAGAAGACCGCGGCCGCAGGCGCCGTCGCTTGGGAATGGAGGTGGAGGAGGAGGCATCGGCGGCGGGGACATAGGGCATGGATCGGCCGCGGCACAGGGATGGATCGGCGGCGGAGGGGGGCGTAGGGCTGGATCGGGCGTGCGAAGGTCTGGTTGGCGGCGGAGACCGATCTGCTGTGGGAACGAGGGATCGATCCTAGGGTTTTTTTGGCACCGGTTTATTTCGCTGGAGGGTACCGAGTAAGCAGAGGTGGGAGGATGACGAAAATAAAATGGAGGTAGGAGGATGACGAAAATAAACGAGCGAAAATAAACCGCGCGGACTATTCACCAACTGCTCCATTAGAAGTAGAGATTTTTTGTGGAATGTCGTCTATGGGGCAGCCCAAGACGAGCTAAACTCAGCCCTTGAAGATTGAAGGAGGTTGCTAATGTTGTTGGTGTAAGGACATCTTTAAAGTGGACCCTTAAATCTTCCGCAAGGGTCCGGCCCGCGATGACCGGATGTAGTTTGCCATCCAACGTAGTCCTATATAGGTCCGCCGACGCGTAGGGGTCTGTTTTCAGTAAAGAGAGAAAAACAAACCCTACAAATTTGTGGGGCGTCTCCAAACTCTGAACTTATATCTTGTTTCGCTAGTTTGTTCAACCCCTATGCTGCATATTATGACAATCCCTTTCTTTTGTGACAATCGTGTTTTTTTGTGGGGTGAAAATAAGTTTTATTTCAAAATTATAGAGTTATCGTGTAGAGGTGAGAATTCCTCGGTACATGGAGGCCCGATGTGTAAGAAAACAATGGTGCTACATTCAATACGACTATACCTTGCTAAACAATCTGCCACTCTATTATCTACTCCCTACGTAAACTAATATAAGAGCGTCTAGATCACTACTTTAGTAATATAAATGCTCTTATATTAGTTTATAGAGGGAGTACTATTATGAGAACAATGAATCTTTTGCTAAATAAACTCCTGAACCTCTGGTAATGCTAGAATCTCCAACACCAGGTGTCCATATGAAGAGTTGGAGACCAGACTAGACCCTTCGTATTTTTTTCAAAAAGGGAGGTTCGCCCCGGCCTCTACATCAGAAAGATGCATACGACCATGATTATTAATAAGCAAAAGGTCTTACAAAAGTCTTGCTGTCTCAATCAAGGAACAAAAGGCTCACAAAGAGCTAAAAAGTAAAAGAGAAGCCACAACCGGCTGGCAAAAAGATAGGAACTAAATGTCTATCGTATTACATGACCGCCATCCAAACCGGTTGAAAATATCCCGAGCTACGATCTCCCATCGGATAGATCCAGTAACCAAATGCTTCCGGGCCTCCGTCGGAGTGAGTAGCGACCACATACGGATCAACGCAGTGGCTCGGAAAATAACCTGCAAAAAATGAATATTTGTTGTTCTGTTAAAGACCAAATCATTTCTGCAGTTCCGGACTGCCCATAATAAAGCATATACTCCTACACGAATGTGTCTCGCTGTTGCGAAATCTATCCCATCTAGCCACGTCCCAAATAAAGTGGTGATGGAGTTCGGAGGAGTTATGTTGAAAGCTATGTGAACCGACCGCCACAGTATTTTTGCGAGAGGGCAATCCAAAAAAAAGTGTTTGATTGACTCATGTTGGTCGCAAAAGCTACATCATGTAGATCCTATCCAATTGCGTTTTACTAAATTATTCTTAGTTAAAATAACTTGTTTATGCACAAACCACATAAACACTTTGATTTTCAAAGGTACTTTATCTTGCCAAACATGCTTTGAACGAGGAATCACACTAGAGTTGATTACATCCAAGTACATGGATTTGGCTGAAAACTCTCCAATCTTAGTTAGCTTCCAACATAACCGATCGGGCTGTTGAGACAGCTGAACATCCATCAATCTTCTCACAAGATTGAGTCAGAGTTCCCAACGGTTAACCACTAGTGTCCTCCTAAATTGAATATTAAGCGGAATGGACTGGAGTACTGAAGCCACATACGCGTCTCTACGTTGAGCAATACTATACAGAGACGGATATTGGAGTGCAAGGGGCATATCCCCTAGCCATGTATCCTCCCAGAATCTTATAGTGTTACTGTTTCCAACTATGAACCTTGTCCTGTTGAAAAATACTGATTTGACTCTCATCAATCCCTTCCAAAAAGGCGAATCAGTCGGCCTCACTATCACCTGGGACAAGGTCTTTGAGTGAAGGTACTTATTACGCAGCAGTTGAGCCCATGTGGCCTCCGTCTCAATCGAAAGTTTGAACAGTCACTTGCTAAGAAGACATCTGTTCATCACCTCCAAATTTTCAATGCCTAGACCTCCTTGGTCTTTTGGCCGAAAAATGATATCCCACTTAGCAACTCTGTACTTTCTTTTTAGTTCATCGCCCTGCCAAAAGAATCATGATCGATAGAAGTCTAGACTTTTCCGGACCCCAACAGGTACCTCGAAGAAGGAAAGAAGAAACATGGGCATACTCGTGAGGACCGAATTAATGATAATGAATCGGCCTCCGTATGACATTAGCTTGCCCTTCCAGCAGCCCAGCTTCTTTTCAAATCGATCCTCAATGCACTTTCATTCTCTGTTAGTCAGCTTACGATGGTGGATTGGTATACCTAAATACGTGAAAGGTAGAGCCCCCAATTCACACCCGAAGAATTGTTTATATGCCTCTTGGTCATCATTAGCTCTTCCAAAACAGAACAATTCACTCTTATGGAAGTTAATCTTTAACCCGGTCAATTGTTCGAATAAGCATAACACAAGCTTCATGTTTCGCGCTTTTGCCAAGTCATGCTCCATGAAGATGATAGTATCATCAGCGTACTGTAGGATGGATACACCTCCATCAACTAAGTGAAGAACTAGGCCACCTACGTGCCCCGCATTCTTAGCCCTTCCTATGAGAATTGTCAACATATCAACCGCTATGTTGAATAGGATAGGTGACATCGGGTCGCCTTGCCTCAATCCTTTGTGTGTTTGAAAGTAGTGACCTATATCATCATTCACTTTAATTCCATCACTTCCTTTTTGCGTGAAAGATTCTGCCTGGTGCCTCCAGGCCTGATCAAAACCTTTCATTCACAAGGCTTTTTGAAGGAAAGGCCATTTGACCTTATCGTACGCTTTCTCAAAGTCCATTGTGAAAACAACTCCGTCAAGTTTTTTCATGTGGAGTTCATGGAGTGTTTCATGCAGGACAACCACCCCTTCTAGGATATTTCTGTCCGGCATGAAAGCAGTCTGGGACGGTTGCACTACAGAGTGCGCAATTTGCGTAAGCTTATTGGTCCCGACCTTGGTGAAAATTTTGAAACTTACATTAAGAAGACAGATAGGCCTGAACTGCTCAATACGAACGGCCTCTGTTTTCTTAGGAAGTAAAGTTATCGTTCCAAAATTCAGTTGAAACAAATGAAGCTGTCCAGAGAATAAATCATGGAACATTAGAAGTAAATCCCCTTTAACAATGTGCCAACACTTTTTATGAAACTCCACGGGAAAACCATCCGGCCATGGAGCCTTATTGTTTTTCATTTGTGAAATATCCTCAAACATCTATTTATCCGTAAATGGGGTAGTTAAAATATCATTCTCATCTACCGCGAGTTGGTGTACATCCTCAACCCTGGACTCATCTAAGGCCACAAAGTTGTCCTCCGGAGGCCCAAACAGCTCCTTATAGTAATTTGTTATATACACTTTGAGGTTTTCTTGTCCTAAAATCGTCCCCTCATCCTGCTCCAATTGAAAGATCCTCTTTTTTTGATGTTTGCCATTAGCAATCATATGAAAGAATTGAGTGTTATCATCCCCTTGGACGATTTTGCGAACCTTAATTAGCCTGCAGTGCCCACTTCAATTCCTCCTCTCGAAGGTGTTCTTTCAGTCTCAACTCCGCCTCCACTTTAGTTTCCAACTCTCTGGTATATAAAATGGTGGACTCAGCTTTTAAGTCCAGGGATTGAATAAGTAAAAGGAGCCTTTCCCTTTCATCCTTATAAATCCCATGCATGTGCTTAGCCCATCCACGAAGGAACCTTCATAAATGCCTAATCTTATTCTGCCATCTTTCCTATCCCACCTGAACTTTAGCCCATTCTCTGGCTATCAGATCCAGGAACCCTGCTCTTTCGAACCACGCTAATTTGAAAGAAAAAGTGTTTTTGTTCCCCACGTGAGTGGCCTCGCCAGAATCAACTAGCAACGGGGTGTGATCCGAGATTGCGCGCGATAACGCTTGGACCGTGACCAGGGGAAACTTCTGTTCCCATTCGACACTAGCAAGGACACGGTCCAGCTTCTCAAATGTCGAGTTTGGTAACATATTAGCCAAGGTAAATTTCCTACCCGGAAACTCGATCTCTCTAAGATCCAGGCTTTCAATTCTGGTATTGAACATAAATGACCATCTTCCATCAAAATTATCATTATTCTTTTCGTCCCTCCTTCGAATAATGTTAAAATCGCCCCCAACGAGGATTGGGAGCTGCTCACTCCCGCAAATATGTACAAGATCAGCCAAAAAATCCGGCTTGAGCTCTGGCTATGCGGCACCGTACACTGCCACCAACGCCCAATTAAACCCGTCGGCTTTTGATCTTACCCGGAATTTTACCGCAAAATCTCCCATAACCATACTCCGAACTTCCAACGACTCACATTTAACACCAAGTAAGATCCCACCAGGCCTTCCTCTTGGGGGTAGGAAATTCCAATCAAAATCGACACCCCCGGATAAAGAACTAAGAAACTGGGGGGTGAAATTGTCCCTCCCAGTTTCTGACAGGGCGATGAATTCCAACTAGTATTCAATAGACACACCCGCTAAAAATCTTCTTTTAGCCTAGTCCTTGAGACCTCTGCTATTCCCAAAAATGCCTCTCATATTTCATCATGAAACGTTTTAGAGGTACGGATCCTAGCACTTCTACGCACAGCCGAAGTGGGATACACCTTCCGTTTCCACTTCCGCTGAGGCTTAGTTTGATCCTGCATCCGGTCCTCACAACCGGACTCCATGGACCTAACTTCTCGAACATCTACATGTAACGAGTTTCTCGGGGAGTCGAGACCCTCATCATCCTCTGTTTCAGGAAGTGAAGGGGCCAGATCCGCACAAAGGCTATCAAGAACCCTGACACCCAACGCATTTATGTCTGACTCGTTCATGGGTTTGACGGCTGCTAAGTTTTGAATCAAATCCAAAGCACGCTCCGCTTCGAGATAGAGAATATCATTAACTGATTTAGTGATTTCACTACTATTACTGCCTAGTGAAACCCCTAATTGATTTACATTGTGAACAATCTCAGCATTGGAAAAATGTAAAATCGAATTTGATGTGTTGACCGACATACCAGTGGTGACCTTAATGTCATGAAGCTTGGTCGCCCGCAGGGCGCACCTGAGCTGCATGTCATCAACATCCGGCTGATCCTGAAGGCGACTACTCATCCGTCGTCCTTCAGAAACAGGATCTGGGATCCCACCAAAAGCAATGATCTCCTCGCCCGTTGCCCCGTTTGGGGTGGGGCCTCCTGCCCTACCCCCAATAGGACTCGGCTGAACTGGGGCCGCCGAGAGGCCGCCGAGAGGCCCCCGAGAGCCGTCGAGATCTCCTGAGCCAAGGGAGAAGAGGGGGCGGAGGCCACCTGCCCGCGGCCCCCTCCTGTCCTGGTCCCACCGCTGGAGTGAGGGATGGTCACCATCAGGCTCACCACCCTAGGCGATGCATCCACCGCGGACACCGCCACGAACGAGAGCGCTAAGGGGGAGGTAGGGGCGGAGGCCTCCTGCCCGCGCCCCCTCCCGATCCAGCCGGCGATGCTGAACGCGCCAACGGAGAGGCAGGGGCTGGGGGCCTCCTGCCCGCGCCCCCACCCTGTCTGGCTACCGTGGCCAAGTTCGTCAAAGGAGAGGCAAGGGCAGAGGACTCCTGCCCGCGCCCCCCTCCTGGTCCGACTGTACCACTGCCCCGCGGCACGGCCACCACCAGAGGAGACGGAGATGTACATCGCAAGGCCGCCTGCCCACGAACATAACCCACCAACTAGGCCCACCTGGACACCCAGATCAATCTCTGCCTGTGATGTCGGTGAACTCTCCACCGAGGGTACCGCAACAACAGACTCATCAACCACCGGATCATCAGCAATAGCGAAATCCAAAGGAGGAAGCGATCGCTCAAGCACGTCATCACGCTCCACCCGATCGCTCCACAATCGGGGAGGAGCGGAGGCAGGCTCGAAGGACCCAAATCTCAGCGAGTTCATGGGTGCAACCGCCGATGGAGCAGTCTCTTTCCCGGATGCCGGCGCATCGGAACCCGGGATGTTAGACGCCTCGCGCCCACTGTCATCCTCGCGCACCTCCTTATTGCCCGATCCATCCTCCCTATCGAGCATATCCATATCATTCGCAGCCAAGGCCTCAGAGAAGAGCTCGGTTTCCTCGAACTCAATCTCGAGGTTAAAAATCATGCCTCTGTGAACCCACTTAATCACATACGGCACGTACTCAATGTCTAGGATACTGACAAGCAATCTGGCCACCCCGTTTGCTCTGATGAAAGCCATATCCATCCTCTCGGTCTTCCCAACCAGCGTCCCCAAACTAGACCATTCCTATCGGATGGAATAATCAGAGCCGACATATATCCATACCTTAGGTTGCCTTGTATTTGCATGGCAATCCAGGTTCCTTCCATCACGGTAGTCCCAACAAAATGGAACGGGCCGATACCGAAGGCAAAATCACGCGGCTTGCCTTGGAAGGAACCTGCCTGCAGAGTAAACCCTCCATACCCCGTGGGATGTGGGCCGTTGGCGATATATACGCACACATCCTTCTGGAGATTCACGTAGGTCTCCATCCATCTATCGATTTGGAGCCAACAAACCATATCATCGATCGATCCCGAGATTCCTTCCGCCTCTCCGTCCGTCGTCACCTAGTTCACGCCGAAAGGTGCGGGAGTTAGCTATTGATCTCATCTGTAGCAGACTTGAACGTAGTACTCCATTATAGGTTGCCTAATGAGGACGTGGGCATAGCCCAGTGGTTGGGGGCGCATGATTGTAAACCTAACGACCAGAGTTCGATCCACGTCGGGGACGAATTTCTGAAATTCTCATGAGGGATGCTTCTTCTATATCAATAAAACCGTGGGTGCTAGTGCCCATGGAGTTTCATTTTTTTTTTCATTATAGGTTGCCTAATTAATTGATCACCGTCCGTCAATGGGTTAATTATGTTTTGTTTTGTTCATTGTCGGATCATCCGTAGCTGGAACACCCAATTGCTGATGCTCACTTCTACTTCGGTACCATCCCCTAAACACATCAACGGATGAGATCTTTCCATACCCCTTCATAATAAAGGGTAGGATGGTCTTCTTACACCCATGCCGATATACAACCTTCGTTTCTTTTTTCGAATTATACGGAACCTGTTTATGTACGGTCCATACACAGGCCGGCGTACATGAAAGGTCAACTGGGCCGGCCCAGCAGCAAACAGTCTCTGTAGCAGTGAAAATTCCAAAAATATTACTCCCTCCGTTCGGAATTACTTGTCTTGAAAATGGATGTATCTAAAACTAAAATACTTCTAGATACATCCATTTTCGCGACAAGTAATTCCGAACGGAGGGAGTAGGATTTAGCCGGACTCGAATACGCAACCTGCAGTTACCAGAACAATAGACCTAACCACTAGAACAAGCGTGTTATATTGGCTATTTGATTCCCCCCTCCCTGCCCCCTTGGGCTCTCACGACCGCGTCGCCCCCGCGGGCGACCGGCCGCGCCCCGGCTCCTCCTTCGCCAGCTCCCCCTCATTCCCCCTCCCTGCCGCTGTCGTCGGCGTTCGCCGCTAGGCCTGGCCCGGGCGACGCTGGTGGCGGCGGCCCCTGGCCATTCCCCTCTCGGTTGCTCTTCGGCGTTGGGCGGAGGGCGCCGGGGGTGTTCCCTAGGTGGCGCCGGTCCGGCATGGCGGCGGGGCTTCCTGGCGCGGCGCGGGAGATCGGCTGGATGGCGGCGTCGCCGTTGGCGGCAGGGTGGCACGGCGGCGCGGCCAGGCGGCGCCCGCTCGTCCTAGATCTGGGCCCTTCGGGCCCCATCTGGGTTTGGGTGGGCCGACGGCGGGGCGGGTCGACGGCATGGCTCCCAGGAGGCGGGGGAGCGGCGATGGGCGTTGGGGTGCTGGCGCTGCCTTGCTGCAGCGTGGCCGGCGGGGCTTAGCGGGCCCGATTCGGGCCTGGCCGGGCCAGGGGTGGCCTGGTATGCCCTGCTGCTGCGTCCGGACGGCGACCGCGATGGTGCCGGAGGCTCGAGCCTCCTGCACGACGGTGGAGGAGGTGATTCCCTCCCGCGCGGCTACGGCGCTGCTGCTCCCATCGTCCAATGCCTCCTCCTCATTTTCTTGGCCTCGTGGTGGCGATCTCAGTGAGGCGGCGTGGGTGGCGTTGCGACCGCGGTGGCGCATGCTGGTGGACGGCGAGCTGGTTGGTTGGCTTCGATCCGGTTGGGCGGTGGGGTTTGGAGTTGGGAGAAATCCTTGCCGGATCTTCCGGCTCCGGTGCGGTGACACATGCGGGTGCCACCATTCCTCCCTGGAGGGTGCCGGTGGTCTTCATTCCCCTCTACCCTCCGTGTGCCGGGGGAAACTCTAGGATACGTCCGGGCAGCAGCGTCGTCGGCGTCGTTTCCTTCCTGGAGGTGCTGCTTGGTATACAGAGGATAACCTAGGATCGTGGTAGGTAGATTTCGGAGGGCGCAGCGGTTGTAGCTCATTCGCGTATGTCGAGCTGCCGGTGTTGGCATTGTTTATTTTTCTTTTTCTTTAGCTTGTTGTGCTGCTTGCCCCAGCGTCTGCTCTGTAATCGGTGTTGGTGCTTTGGAACACAAAGCAGGGAAAACCCTTTTTCGGTATTGGCTATTTCACAGCAGGGTTGTTTAAGATCTTCCATATTGGTCGGCCGTGTCCTTCTTTACGAAAAATCGAAAGCCTACAGATTTCTCGACGTCCAGCTTCACAGTTTGAGCTCATGCAAAGGCCCAAAATGACATTGTAAAGTAAAAAATGTTCATTTTTTTTGCTGTTCGGTTTTCCAATTTTCTTCTTCCTTTCTCTCATTTCTTTGTGAAAACACGAATCAACATTCTTTCAAAATTGTATCACAAAAAATTATTCTTTCAAAATTGCGTGAAGAAATTAAATATTTTCTGAACATGATTTCTAAACATACAAACTATTTAGACACACATTTAGATTATCTTTAAATACACATTGAAATTTTGTTCAATACATGCTAAACTTTATAGATATGGATGTTCAACATTTTTAAAATAAGTTTTTAGGAAGTTGAACATTTTTAAAATAAGACTTTACGAAGTTGAACGTGACTTTTTATAAATGCGAAACAAATTTGAACGTAACATATTTAAACAAATTAGAATTTTAAATGCGACTATTTTTTAACACGAAGCAAATGCAAAGAAACTTTTCAAAAAGTGGAACATATTTAGAAACTCTTAACAAATTTTCAAAATTAAGTAATTCTTTTGAAATCCTGAACAATTTTTTAAAACAAAAACAAATTTGAAAGTCTGGACGTTTTTAAAAATGTGATCATTGTTTGTAATGTTGGAACTTTTTTTAAAACATGAATAAATAAATAAATATGTTTAACACTTTTCAAACTTTGCAATTTTGAAAAAAAAAGAGAGAAAACAATCAGTTAAAAAGAAAGACAAAAAAACTTATTCATGAACCTTCTAAAAGGTATAACATCCCGTAAAAACCAGCCTAGAACCATCTAGAAGGTTCCTAAGACCAGCATCTGCCGATGCAAGAAATAAATTAAAATAGGTTGGGCCATGTTCACTCGTATCGACCGGTTCTATGAGAATAGCGACTTTTGACGCAAAAAGAGACAAATAGGGTTTCCCCAACAGGAGCCCGACGGGAGAGATGTCGTCGCCTAGTTGGGCGAAGGCTTAAGCATTTATTTCTTTTCTATTTTTTGGTTTTTAGCATTTTTCGTTAATTTTCTTCTTCTTTTCGAACTTATTATTCTTTTTAAAACCAGTTCAAACATTTGAAAGAAAAATTGGAATACCAACAAATTTTCTTGTTTTCAAATATTTTTTGCAATTTAAAAAATGTTCTGGAATTTCAAAAAATGATCACATTTAAAAAAATGTTCCCAGATTTAAGAAATGTGTGTGTTTCAAAAAAATCATAAATTTTTAAAAAGTACATGGTTTGTCATATGTGTTCAGAATTTTCATAAATTATTGAGAAATTGTTAAAACTTTCCGAGAAAATGTTCCACTTTGTAAAAGTTTCGTACACAATTTGTTCATGTTGATGGATAATAAAAACTTTCCGAAATTACAAATAGCAGCACGGGTGCACCCCTACTGGTGTTTTTTTTGGACTATGGATAAATGATCTCAACTTCTTGCAGCTATTTGGCACAGACATATGAGGCACCCATGTCAGGTTTGAATGACTTTCGACACGGTTTGCACGTTGCGACACATCCAACCATTTATCGGTCCCTTCTCATCGAGAAAACTCCAAAAAATACAAAGCTTGTCAAAAATCCAAACAACATGGCATGATTTCTTGAATTGGTCATAGAACCTGGTGGAAGGAATTAGGTCCATTCAACCGATGTCGAAAACAAAGTGCTTTCAAACGGATCCTTCTGTTCTCTACCCGAACACCCTTTGTTGAACATTGTCTATTTTTAGACATGCTTCAAATGACCCAAACTTTTATAGGGAGGTGGGCAATGCCCATGGTAGGCATTCATGCCTAGTTTGAACTACTTTCAACACCGTATGTAAGTTGTGACACATCCGGCCATTAATTGGTATTTTTTAACTGAGAAAACTTAAGAAAATATAAAACTTGTTGATAACTCAAACAACTTGGCATGGTGCATTGAATTGGTCACACGAGGCCATGAAAAAAATGGGGAAATTTAAGGGATGTCGAGAAACTAGGTGCTCCCAATCAGACCCTTTACTTGAACACTCTCCGTTAAGCATGGTGTTATTCTAAAAACCTCAGCACTGACCCCAAATTTTGCAAGCACGTGGGCATGCACATGCTAGGCAGACATGCCTGGTTTGAATGATTTTCGACACCGTATACACATTATGACATGCCCGGCGATTTATAGACCTTTTTTTCACCAGAAAAACTACATAATATACAAAACTTGTCAAAAACCCAAACTACTTGGCATGGTGCCTTATATTGGCCATACAAGGATATGGAAAAAAAATTGGTGCGATTTGACGGATATTTGAAAAGTATGTGTTCTCGAACGGATCCTTCTGGCGTATCCGAACACCCTAGTTGAACATGGTGATTTTTGGACATCATTAAAAATGACTCTAGCTTTTACAACCAGATGGTCATCCCATGGTAGGCATCCATGCTAGGTTTGAACAAATGCCAACACATTATGCAAGTTGCAACACGTCCCATCATTTATCGGCCTTTTTCACCGAGAAAACTCCAGAAAATGTAAAACTTGTCGAAAACCCAAACAATTTGGCGTGTTGCCTTGAATGGGTCATAAAATCCATGAAAGTTTTTTTGGGCCATTACAGGGATGTCTAGAAACAATGTGCTCCCAGACGGAGTCTTTTAGCCTACCCGGACACCCTTCATTCTTTATAAAATGTTTAGAATTAGAAAATTTGTTTGTGTTTTCATAGAAGTTCGGCGTCTCAAAATTTTCTCATGTGAACATTTTTTTCATAATTTCCAATTTCTCCTATTTTTATAAATGAGTTCAGAATTTCAAAATGTTCTCTAGTTTTTCAAATATTATTCATGTTTTCAAAAAAAGTGTTCTCTTATTAATTATTTTTCACAGATTCAGAATATGTTCCTGTATTAAAAAAAGTTCGTGGATTTCAGAAAATCTCTGTCTTCTCAAATTTTGTTTTCTAATTTCAGAAAATGTTTCTATTTTAAAAAATTGGTTACATAACCTAAAAAATATTCGGTATATAAAAAGTAATCAAAAAAATTCAGTGAAATGCAGAATTTTGTAAAAGTTGTTTTGAAACAAAAAACGCCGCTTCTGAATATGTACATAAGAAGCCTGCGCTGCCCTAAGTCCACATGGAGCTGATCTATCTAGTGGCTAGCAGCTCCAATTTACTGCTTGAAGGTTGCGGGTTCGAATCCAGTCGCTGCACGTCCCATTTTTATCTGGCGGCCCTGTAGCCGGTCCTCTCCAGTATGGCTGGACTAACGAGCAGCTCATTAAACTCGTGAACGCTCGTTAACAGATTATAATGTGTTACGATATACATGATGAATGTGTAGGTATGGTTTTTGTAACACCCCAAAAATTTAACCAGGTTTTAGTTATTAAAATTTTGCCAAGAGTTTAAATTTTTTGCCTGCAAGTATAATTCTGTTGATTTCAAAACTTTTCTTTTAATATTAAGAAATTTTTCCCAAGTGGATCCTTCCAAAATATATTGGACTTATTTTCCCTCTCATTTTAAAAAAAATCTCTCAATCAAGAGATTTATTTATAAAATTATTTCACCCTGAGCCTTATTCATTAAATGACTTGTTTTAAAATTTGGAGCTCTTTTTGAACTACGACCATTTGATATATTTAACTAAAAATTTCACCAAGGTTTGGAGATATCATGTGATGTCTCTAAATCACTTTTGTGCAATAATATATTTCATTCATTCGATATTTTGAGCTCTACACCCAATTTTCTTCTCTGGTCCAGAGAGCAATTTTACACTACAACCTATTTAAATATTTATTTAAAACGTCTACCAAAATTAGGGGATGTCAGTAGGAGCATATTATTCCACTTTGTGCAAAAACCTATTTATGTTCTTTGAAAAATTTTAGTGAATCATCCTCTTTTTCATTCTGGTCCAGCCTTGTGATTTCTAATGCAACCCTATTTAATTTTGCTCCACAGGTCTTGTGTTTTCTCCTACTTGTAGACAGCCCTACCAAACCCCTAAATTCAGGAGCATGCACCTATTGGATTAATTTTGGTTCATGAAATAATGTCATTTATTTCCTGTCCAGAATTGTAGTTTTGCAAAACTTGCACTAACAAGTTTGTGCTTTGCACAAACTAACCTCACCACTCTCTCTTGCATCTAAGGAGACACTGATCTGGAGTTTTTGACCACTCCAAGACTTGCCTAAGTGCCCTTGGCATTTTGTCAAACACCTTATGGGCATGATCTGTTTTGGCATGAATTTTTGGTTTGCACTGTGAACCTGATCTCCTGACCAAACCAGCTTGTCCACTGATCCCCTTGCAAGCCCAAACCTAGACCTGCTAACTCCCGGCCCCAACCAAGCGCTCTGGAGTGCCATGGCATTTCGCCGAGCATCTGGTGGGCGTGCGCTGGGCGCGCCCAGAGTGCGCAAATTGCAGCCGCGCACACGAGCCGCCGCGTCGCGCCCCTGTCTTGGCCCACATGGTAGGACCTCGCCACGCACTCCCCGCCTCACCACAACACGACAGCCTGCCCTGGCGCCCTACAGCGCCACCGCCAGAGCACTTTTGGCGGCACGCCGGTGTCGGCCGACAGCCTCTGCTCCGTTCAGCGCCGCCCAAGCCTCGCCCGCTCGGCACCTGGCCCCTGGAGCAGTGCGAGCTCATCCGCAAGCGTGTCTGCTAGCCCTCGTCGCCGCCACGTCGCCCTAGCTACAGAGAGGCGGTTCGCCGGAGAGCTTATCCACGGCCGCCGCGGAACCGCTTTGCCACGCTATAAAAAGGGACCCCGAGCCCCTCTGAGCACGCACGCAACATCAGGCTACCCAGATGGAACCCCCATAGCCCGCAATCGCCAGGGAAACGCCGCCTTCTTCATCTCCGGCAACTCCTGCCGCCACCACTGTCTCGTTCACTCCGGCGCCACCAGGGCTTCCCCCTCTCCGTTCTCTTCACCAAGAACCCCTCCTTCCTACCAGGAACTCAACCCCCTACTTGATTTTGATCGGGAGCCATCGCCGCCACCAAACCACTTCGCCGCCGGCAGCTCCCCTCCGCCGCGAAGCTCACCGCCGATGACTCTTTCCACCCCCGTCTACCCAGCGACCATCGGAAGGACCGCCGCAGTCTCGCGGATCCATCCAGACCCTCTGGAACCCGCGGGGAGCCACCGTTCGCCGGCGACGATCGTCGTTGCCTCGCCTCCGTTCGGGCAGAGGAAGAGGAGGGAGGGATAGACTGGTCAAACCTGACCAGTGGGCCCTCTAGACCCACTGTCAGCGACCCCGTGCCTGTCCACGTGGGATTAAGTGAAGGCGTAATCCCCCAGTACGTTTCCCCCGCTCCGAAAGCGTATTCCCCTCCGAAACGTTTTCTTTTCTGTTTTATTTTAAATAACAGATTTTGAACACAGCTTTCACTGTCTATAACTTTTTAATTACAACTCCAAATGAAATGATTCTTTTTCCTACCTCTCTCAAATTTCACCTAGTTTATTTTAAGATTTATTTGAAAAAAATTCAGAACAACTTTTGGTGCTGTTTTTATCTTGTGTGTTAATTCTTTTATATTGCTAAAATAGGATTTTTGAAGAGAGGAGAAATGTTTGAAGTTTTGGAGTGCACCCTGCCTTTCCACACATTGAAGGCAAGCATTCTGAACCCCGGCATAATATTTTTATGTGTTCGATGACACGTTCATAACATCACCTCACTTTGGAGAAACTTGTTATTTCATGTGATATGATCATATGCATGGGTGCATGTTATTGATTTCCATGCTGTTGGAAATGGACACACTTGTGATGATAATCACCCTCATGTGCCTTGCATGCATACCGGCAGGAACCCGGGAAAACCTCTGCCTTGGGTAGGCATGAGTTTGTCGCCGGTCTCCGTCGGGACGGTTATGTCTGGTATGGCATGGCAAGGTGATATGAGCGGTGACTCTGTTGGTTGAAATATATTCGTCATGCTAATCATGCAGGGAATACTTAAACCTCCTGAGTCGACCGTAGATCGAGTCTTGTGCCAGTAACCCCCATACTTGTTTCGTACTACCACTCGTCTCTACAGCAAGTAGAGTATGGTTCAGTAAGTTGTCAACCTCTTTCTAGCACACACCGTACAGAGAGGCCATGGTGGAAGATACCGGTTGTAGCTGGTAGGCAGGCCACCTGGTCCGGGGGCATGGGTGTTTCCGGTTGGGACCGAGAGGGGAGGCCACCCCTTAGAGCGCGCGATATAAATTTGATCCCATGCTATGCGAGGTTGTAGCCTCCCCACTTAGAGTTTGCTTAACAGGTGTCGTGGGTGATTCCAGACACAGTGTGAGATAAGCTGGTGTGTGCAAGTTAGGTGTGTTTTCAACAAAAAGACCAAAGACGGAATTAGCCCCGATGGACTAAAGAAATCCGTTACTCGTGGGTAAAGAGTACACCCTCTGCAGAGATTAAACCTATTCGAATAGCCGTGTCCATGGTTAAGTATTACAGTCTGGGATGGGTCAAGTGTCGGTCTTAGTGTCGGTCTTCGAAGGTGGAACTATTAACCAGAAATGGAATTACTACTTGTGACTTGTGATAACTATGATTATTATTATTGTTGACTAACCCGTGATATTATTGTTATTATCGAGTATCTCTGGGATGGTTCTACCTCCGGGATATTCACTATGATTGTTTATTTTAAAGCCCTTTATGTGGTGTCGCTCAGACGCCCGACTGTGGCATTTCTTTTAAAGCCCTTTATGTGGTGTCGCTCAGACGCCCGACTGTGGCATTTCTTTTAAAGCCCTTTTTGTGGTGTCGCTCAGACGCCCGACTGTGGCATTTCTTTTAAAGCCCTTTATGTGGTGTCGCTAAGACGCCCGACTGTGGCATTGCTTGTTATTTAATTTCATAAATCTTAATACTACTATGTTATTGCATTTTTTTTATAAATAACTTGCTTGCACGCATCAGAGTTTCATTTATCTTTTGTGACTGACGTCATGAGCATAAAATATTTTCAGCACATCATTGTTATATTATACCTGTGTTCATAATGTTTGCGAGTACCTTCAAAGTACTCACTGGCTTGTCCCTGGCTATTGTCTTGGCCAGATTTTCTTGCACGGAAAGGAGCGACGCGATGCCAGCCCCGGAACCCACACAATGGAGATAGCAGCCTCGTGAAGATAGGAGTTAACCTGATCAGCTGTTCCTGTGGGAATTGGAGTCCCATAGACACTGATGATCCACAAACCGCTTCCGCCATCAACCACTAGAAACCATTTGTTGTACTCACAGGCCAGAATGGCCTTGTACTACATATTTTGTTTTCTGCTTGGAATTTCTGTATCAAGTTGGAGCCTCATCAGCTAACAGTAATCCTGGGGCTGATGAGCACGACGGTCTTTTCTGGAAATTTATTACCCGGAAAACCGGTCGTGACAGACTTGGTATCAGAGCCAGGCTGACCATTGGCTAATCCTATCTTAGCCAGGTCGAAAAACAAAGGCAAACCAACCCACTAGACCTTAGCCAAACCCCAGCCAAGCTTCTCGTGCAAGATAGCCACACAGTAATCCCGAGACTTTTGGCAGTCGGTGCCCAACCTATCAGCCTAGCCTGTCGATCGCACACCAGTGACCGATGGCAAAAATGTCTCATTCGCAAGCGTGCGAAGGAAGACTCCGCTCCCTCTTCTATAAAAAGGGCATGCTAGCCTCAACCCAGCACAGCACAATCTCTTCCCCAACCTAGCCACAATACCTGGCCCCATAGTGCACAACGAGACCACAGCAACCAACCTTGGAGGTTTTGTGACCATACTCGCAAACCTCACCCGTCGTGCCTATGCGTTAGAAGAGCCACCAGAATTTGTTGTGTACCAAGGACCCATGAGCGGTGAAGACCGTCAATTTTGGGCCACTATGCACATCTACGGTAGGGGACTGTCACCCGAGCGCCCCTACAGGTTCACCGGAAGAACAACTTCCTTCGAGCCACAAGCCATCCAGCTAGCCGCTCGAGAAGTATAGTTCATCTCAGGCACTTGTCGCCCAGAGTTAACTGTCGCTCGTTCCACTACTACCCCAGACGTGAAGGGTATGGTAGACCACCCCAAGTTGCCAACGGAGATCACGAGACGGACCCCGCATTGTTGCACCTAGTGCGCTATGTAAGTGCACTAGAGGCACTGTTCGACCAGATCACCATTGATCTGATCGCAGCTCGTGGAGAGCTAGTTCGTCGAACCCCAGCTAGAAGAGAAGACGAGCCCGACGCCGACAACCCAGTCGTGTTGTTCGGACAACCGATCGAGACCCTGAGATCAGCTCCAGCCATCAGCTGAGATGCTTTGATGCCCCCAGAAGTGCTTCGTCGCCTTTTGGGAGCACACTCCAATGGGGTTGTGGCCAACAATCCCCGCGATGGTCATCATCACTACCCCGACCCTGCAGTTCCTCCGCCATCTCCGACTAATCCCGGCAGTGAGACACGTGGAGAAGCCTCGACATCCACCAGGCACGCCCGTTTAGACATAAACGAGGTAGACTAAGCCGTGCGAGTAGTACCGAGTCTCAGTGTATCCTCATTTTGTAATCGTGCGACCGTGTATATTAACGCAGCCTGTCGTTGTGCCTCTGTTTTAATAGTGGCCTTGCATTTTTTGGTCAGCGCATAGTTGCATATTTTTCCGGGCACAACTACCAAAACCAACCCGACGACAACCACAGTAACACGTCTCTTTATGAGATATGTGTATCTCTGACACTGGCCTGACCTTTGGCGCTTAGCTGGCAAATTTATTACCTTTCACCACGGTAAAACGATCCGGCTCCATTGCTATATAAAGGCCACCTTGTGACCTTACCCAGCAACCCTCACTTTGTGCACCACACTCACAACCTTTTCCTGTCATGCTGAGCCCCAGCATTCATCTGAGAACCCCAGATGCAACCCTAGGTAGCTTTGTCAAAATATTGTGGGATTTTACCCGCAGTACCATGGGTTCTACCCAGCCACCTCAGTACGAGCTGTTCAAATCAAGGATCACCCCATCCACCTCGGAATATTGGGCACCAGTACACATTCCTCTTGTAGACCCCAACCAAGATCCAACGGAAGTTTCCTTCTTGGGGAAATCTATGCCAACCCCACACTTGGCCATAGAAGCTGCTGCGAAAGAAGCGATTGCTCGCCTTCGATCCGATGTACCCTATGCCCGCGAACGAGGATATTATTACTTTCCGAGCCGTGCAGCACCCGGAGAAGTAACATCTTTTCCCGGTGGACGCATTGAGAGAGACCCAGTTCTGGCCAACCTTATCCAGTACATCATCGCTCAAGAGCATTTGAACCAACGAGTGATGGATTATCTCCAGGATCTCACTGATCTGAATCCTCAGATTGCCATCGGCAGACCACTGAGGCCCGACCCGGAGAGACGCATACATCGACTGGTCAATCCACTTCCTCCGATAGAAGAGGAGTGTATCCCTTTACCAGAGACATTTTATCAGGACCCCGTCCAGTTACCGTTTCCATTTTAGACGTCGCTGCAGTGTTCATTATTTGCAACATTTATTTATGTGTGTGACCTATGCGTGATATCCTGAGTTTGTACGACGAGTCAAATATTTGGCTTCTACTAATGTATGTAGTTTTTGTTGTGGTTTATACTCCTTTAAATTAACTATTTTTCCTCGCAAAAATTCTGAGTGAGATTTCTTTTCCCTGAGTTGCTACATCTACACTTTCTCTCGGCGTGGATTTATTAACTTCACACAGCACCAGGCAGCAGTCTCACAACCGCTCGAACGCATATGGAACTTTTGTTTTTCACAACGGCTCTTAGCAAATCTCGAGGACGAGATTTTTCTTAAGGGGGGTAGTACTGTAACACCCCAAAAATTTAACCAGGTTTTAGTTATTAAAATTTTGCCAAGAGTTTAAATTTTTTGCCTGCAAGTATATCTCTGTTGATTTCAAAACTTTTCTTTTAATATTAAGAAATTTTTCCCAAGTGGATCCTTCCAAAATATATTGGACTTATTTTCCCTCTCATTTAAAAAAACATCTCTCAATCAGGAGATTTATTTATAAAATTATTTCACCCTGAGCCTTATTCATTAAATGACTTGTTTTAAAATTTGGAGCTCTTTTTGAACTACAACCATTTGATATATTTAACTAAAAATTTCACCAAGGTTTGGAGATATCATGTGATGTCTCTAAATCACTTTTGTGCAATAATATATTTCATTCATTGGATATTTTGAGCTCTACACCCAATTTTCTTCTCTGGTCCAGAGAGCAATTTTGCACTACAACCTATTTAAATATTTATTTAAAACTTCTACCAAAATTAGGGGAGGTCAGTAGGAGCATATTATTCCACTTTGTGCAAAAACCTATTTATGTTCTTTTGAAAAAAGTTAGTGAATCATCCTCTTTTTCATTCTGGTCCAGCCTTGTGATTTCTACTACAACCCTATTTAATTTTGCTCCAAAGATCTTGTGTTTTCTCCTACTTGTAGACAACCCTACCAAACCCCTAAATCCAGGAGCATGCACCCATTGGATTAATTTTGGTTCATGAAATAATGTCATTTATTTCCTGTCCAGAATTGTAGTTTTGCAAAACTTGCACTAACAAGTTTGTGCTTTTCACAAACTATCCTCACCACTCTCTCTTGCATCTAAGGAGACACTGATCTGGAGTTTTTGACCACTCCAAGACTTGCCTAAGTGCCCTTGGCATTTTGTCAAACACCTTATGGGCATGATCTGTTTTGGCATGAATTTTTGGTTTGCACTGTGAACCTGATCTCCTGACCAAACCAGCTTGTCCACTAATCCCCTTGCAAGCCCAAACCTAGACCTGCTAACTCCCAGCCCCAACCAAGCGCTCCGGAGTGCCATGGCATTTCGCCGAGCATCTGGTGGGCGTGCGCTGGGCGCGCCCAGAGCGCGCAAATTGCAGCCGCGCACATGAGCCGCCGCGTCGCGCCCCTGTCTTGGCCCACACGGCAGGACCTCGCCACACACTCCCCGCCTCGCCACAACACGGCAGCCCGCCCTAGCGCCCTACAGCGCCACCGCCAGAGCACTTTTGGCGGCACGCCGGTGTCGGCCGACAGCCTCTGCTCCATTCAGCGCCGCCCAAGCCTCGCCCGCTCGCCACCTGGCCCCTGGAGCAGTGCGAGCTCATCCGCAAGCGTGTCTGCTAGCCCTCGTCGCCGCCACGTCGCCCTAGCTACAGAGAGGCGGTTCGCCGGAGAGCTTATCCACGGCCGCCGCGGAACCGCCTTGCCACGCTATAAAAAGGGACCCCGAGCCCCTCTGAGCACGCACGCAACCTCAGGCTACCCCCATGGAACCCCCATAGCCCGCAATCGCCAGGGAAACGCCGCCTTCTTCATCTCCAGCAACTCCTGCCGCCGACACTGTCTCGTTCACTCCGGCGCCACCAGGGCTTCCCCCTCTCCGTTCTCTTCACCAAGAACCCCTTCTTCCTACCAGGAACTCAACCCCCTACTTGATTTTGATCGGGAGCCATCGCCACCACCAAACCACTTCGCCGCCGGCAGCTCCCCTCCGCCGCGAAGCTCACCGCCGATGACTCTTTCCACCCCCGTCTACCCAGCGACCACCGGAAGGACCGCCGCAGTCTCGCGGATCCATCCAGACCCTCTGGAACCCGCGGGGAGCCACCGTTCGCCGGCGACGATCGCCGTTGCCTCGCCTCCGTTCGGGCAGAGGAAGAGGAGGGAGGGATAGACTGGTCAAACCTGACCAGTGGGCCCTCTGGACCCACTGTCAGCGACCCCGTGCCTGTCCACGTGGGATTAAGTGAAGGCGTAATCCCCCAGTACGTTTCCCCCGCTCCGAAAGCGTATTCCCCTCCGAAACGTTTTCTTTTCTGTTTTATTTTAAATAACAGATTTTGAACACAGCTTTGACTGTCTATAACTTTTAAATTACAACTCCAAATGAAATGATTCTTTTTCCTACCTCTCTCAAATTTCACCTAGTTTATTTTAAGATTTATTTGAAAAAATTTCAGAACAACTTTTGGTGCTGTTTTTAGCTTGTGTGTTAATTCTTTTATATTGCTAAAATAGGATTTTTGAAGAGAGGAGAAATGTTTGAAGTTTTGGAGTGCACCCTGCCTTTCCACACATTGAAGGCAAGCATTCTGAACCCCGGCATAATATTTTTGTGTGTTCGATGACACGTTCATAACATCACCTCACTTTGGAGAAACTTGTTATTTCATGTGATATGATCATATGCATGGGTGCATGTTATTGATTTCCATGCTGTTGGAAATGGACACACTTGTGATGATAATCACCCTCATGTGCCTTGCATGCATACTGGCAGGAACCCGGGAAAACCTCTGCCTTGGGTAGGCATGAGTTTGTCGCCGGTCTCCGTCGGGACGGTTATGTCTGGTATGGCATGGCAAGGTGATATGAGCGGTGACTCTGTTGGTTGAAATATATTCGTCATGCTAATCATGCAGGGAATACTTAAACCTCCTGAGTCGACCGTAGATCGAGTCTTGTGCCAGTAACCCCCATACTTGTTTCGTACTACCACTCGTCTCTACAGCAAGTAGAGTACGGTTCAGTAAGTTGTCAACCTCTTTCTAGCACACACCGTACAGAGAGGCCATGGTGGAAGATACCGGTTGTAGCTGGTAGGCAGGCCACCTGGTCTGGGGGCATGGGTGTTTCCGGTTGGGACCGAGAGGGGAGGCCACCCCTTAGAGCGCGCGATATAAATTTGATCCCATGCTACGCGAGGTTGTAGCCTCCCCACTTAGAGTTTGCTTAACAGGTGTCGTGGGTGATTCCAGACACGTGTGAGATAAGCTGGTGTGTGCAAGTTAGGTGTGTTTTCAACAAAAAGACCGTAGACGGAATTAGCCCCGATGGACTAAAGAAATCCGTTACTCGTGGGTAAAGAGTACACCCTCTGCAGAGATTAAACCTATTCGAATAGCCGTGTCCATGGTTAAGGATTACAGTCTGGGATGGGTCAAGTGTCGGTCTTAGTGTCGGTCTTCGGAGGTGAAACTATTAACCAGAAATGGAATTACTACTTGTGACTTGTGATAACTATGATTATTATTATTGTTGACTAACCCGTGATATTATTGTTATTATCGAGTATCTCTGGGATGGTTCTACCTCCGGGATATTCACTATGATTGTTTATTTTAAAGCCCTTTATGTGGTGTCGCTCAGACGCCCGACTGTGGCATTTCTTTTAGAGCCCTTTATGTGGTGTCGCTCAGACGCCCGACTGTGGCATTTCTTTTAAAGCCCTTTATGTGGTGTCGCTCAGACGCCCGACTGTGGCATTTCTTTTAAAGCCCTTTTTGTGGTGTCGCTCAGACGCCCGACTGTGGCATTTCTTTTAAAGCCCTTTATGTGGTGTCGCTAAGACGCCCGACTGTGGCATTGCTTGTTATTTAATTTCATAAATCTTAATACTACTATGTTATTGCATTTTTTTTATAAATAACTTGCTTGCACGCATCAGAGTTTCATTTATCTTTTGTGACTGACGTCATGATCATAAAATATTTTCAGCACATCATTGTTATATTATACCTGTGTTCATAATGTTTGCGAGTACCTTCAAAGTACTCACTGGCTTGTCCCTGGCTATTGTCTTGGCCAGATTTTCTTGCACGGAAAGGAGCGACGCGATGCCAGCCCCGGAACCCACACAATGGAGATAGCAGCCTCGCGAAGATAGGAGTTAACCTGGTCAGCTGTTCCTGTGGGAATTGGAGTCCCATAGACACTGATGATCCACAAACCGCTTCCGCCATCAACCACTAGAAACCGTTTGTTGTACTCACAGGCCAGAATGGCCTTGTACTACATATTTTGTTTTCTGCTTGGAATTTCTGTATCAAGTTGGAGCCTCATCAGCTAACATTAATCCTGGGGCTGATGAGCACGACGGTCTTTTCTGGAAATTTATTACCCGGAAAACTGGTCGTGATAGTTTTCAAGATGAAATATGGCGACTACAAAAAGAAATAAAGTAGTTTGTTGTCTTATATATGTCGATTAGATTAAATAGATGGGTTGAGGTTAGGGCTGCAAGAAAAGCTCGAGGCTCGTGAGCCGCTCGAGATCGACTTGTTTTTCGACTCGACTTGAGATCGACTCGAAAAGAAACGAGCTGAGTTTGACCACTTCATGTAGCTCGACCTAGAAATGAGTCGATCTTGAGCCAATGTTGGCTCGCTCGATTTTAGATTGATAGCTCGACAGAATATCATTATGTTAAATGATCATGCCATATATTAAATGAAAATAAGATAATTTATTGGCATATATGTTGTCCATAATTTTTCTCCATTTTATTTACCAATGAACATGGAAACTTAATTAAGTGCAGAGAACATTTAGGTCTAATTAGGGCACGTGGTCGACTATGTGTTAAATATTCTATATTTTTGGCAAAGTTCCCAGCATATTCACCTTAATTTTTTTTTCATCCATAGATTTATAATTGTTACCATCTCATTTAGCTCGAAACTAGCTCGAGATCGACTCGAGATCGTTACAAGCTGAGCACGAGTAGCTCGGTCATGAGCTTCAGTTAGTTTGAACTCGCTCGAATTTTCATATGAGTTGAGCTGAGCCAACTCCAACTCGCTCGAGCTCGACTCGTTTGCAGCCCTAGTTGAGGTGCTACAAAAAGTTTGTCATGTAATATGAAAATATGTGTTGTGTTGTTACTAACGAGCTTCACGAGCTACTCGTGAAACTCGTTAGCTCGCTTGTTAAGCTCGTTAAGCTTAACGAGCTAAAATCAATGATTGACTCTGTTCATTAAGAAGCGAGCTACGAGTTTAACGAGCCGAACTATCGAGCGCTCGTTAAGCTCGCGAGCTACGAGCTTTTGGTCCAGCCCTACTCTCCAGACGGATGGCGTACAAGTCCTCGTGAATGATCCACCGTATATACGGAAATGGGTATGAATTGTGAAATTCCCAAATTGCCCTTTATACGTTTTGTACATTACATGTGCCCATTTCTGTAAAATATAAGTAAACAAATGGTTATGCCAACAGCTTCCATGAGAACTACTCCTTCCGTCTGGTATTACTTGTCGCTCAAATGGATAGAAACATCCATTTGAGCGACAAGTAATTCCGGACGGAGGGAGTATTTATTTAGCTCTATCTAATTATGCAAGAAACTAGTATTTGATTAAAAACCTATCCTGTTGTATTATTTCTAGTCTTGCAGTATTACTGGATTTTAGTAATAATTCATGCCCTACATACTGTTTGGTGCTACCTTCAGATTGCTAGTAGCTTCTTCCTTTGTCTGCTGACTTTATTTGTCTAATGCTCTGTTGTTCTTGCAGGGTGACCTTTGTTGCGATTTTCATGTGCTCATTCGGAGGAGGCAGTTGATAATAGCTATTCCTCTGGTGGCCTTGAGTGTAGGTGGTAAGCCTCCGGTCCCTCCCTCCCTTCCTCCCTCCCTCTGCGGGCCGTGGTGAATTTTGTGCTGGCCATCGAGCCATGGCGACTTGTAGCGTGTTATATTCTGTAATGCCACATTTGCGCTTCTCGATTCCTAGGCTTTCAGTGCGAAATTACCTCCCATTTGTTTGGAACCTCTCTCGTATAGACAGTATATGTGAGCACCGAAGCTCTAATTTGCTCTTGATAGATATGTCAAAGTGTTTGCAACTATTTTTACTTTGTAGAAGATGCCTCTTCTCTACATATGTCAAGGACGACTTTCACATGATTTAGTCACTAGTATAGTGATGCGCGTACACATCTATTTACTTTATAGCTAACTTAGCTACTTTGTGCGCTGGGGACTTGTAGTGTATGTGTGTAACCGATGCACACGGTGTAGGGAGCATATAGTAGAATGGCTACTTCCTTGGTAAATTAAATATAAATCTGTTTTTTTTGTGAGTTGCAATGATGATACACTATAATCCCAACTCTATGCATACTTCCCTTTGTGTTTGTCTGATCACAGTTAAATGTTATAGTTCTATCTAGGCAGACTATCTGCTGCTTCTGCCATACTTGAAAGAACATTGAATTTGCTTCCTTTTTTTGTGTATGTGAATGTTTAATGGTAGCATGTTGTCTTGTTAGTTTTGCCATGATCATACTATTACCCAGCTCATTATGAGACTTCCCTTCGTGAGCAGTCGTGATATGAACTTCTCTTTTGTATCTGAGCCCACTCAGACATTCTTTTTTATTTCTTTCATGACCTTGTATTATGGCCTATTGGGGTCTTCATATTTTTTTGGTGAAATAAGATAGATTGTGTTTATTTCCGAGTGATGATACACCAATCCTACATCTATTAAAACTTCCCTTTGTGGGTCGGTTCTGATATGAACTAAGTGTTATAGTTATATCCGAACAAACTAGTTTCAGAGCATGATTATCCCTTGCAATGAATTGAGTGGTTTCAGTTCAAGTGTACCTCAAATGCGCGTTTGGATGGCACACACTTCATGCCTCCGGTGTCCTGGCTTCGGTTCTGGCATAGGTTGTTTGGTTCTCCTCTGCTCTCTCCCCTTCACGCTCTCTATGCCAGTTTCTAGTGCTCCGTGTTGTGCTTCTGTGATACAACATTAGGCGTGTCAAAACTGAAACTTTCAGAGATCTCCTAGCTAGAATGCATCTGCTGATGTGCATCTCGTAATGGTGAAACTGCTTGCAATCAATCACTGTTTATATCAATTAGACTAGATCCTTTTTCCTTTCCTGAATATGTTATTACTATTGAAGTGTACACATTATGCACTGTAACCATCAACTCACTAGACATTGCCATGTGGCTTCTTGCAATTTCATCGGCTGTTGTACTTCGATTAATTGACCCATCCCAACTATATGTACCCCTCCTATCAAGTATGATGAACATGGAATTAGAGTATTGAGTTAATTTTCCATGATACGATTCCTAACTCGAAAAGGCGTCGCTTCTTACATTACATGTGCCCATTTCTGTGAAATACGAATAAATAAATGGTTATGCCAGCAGCTTCCATGAGAACTACTTCCTCCGCCTGGAATTACTTGTCGCTCAAATGGATGTATCTAGCACTATTAGTGTTAGATACATCCATTCGAGCTACAAGTAATTAGCTCTATCTAATTATGCAAGAAATAACTATTTGATTAAAAATCTATCCTCCTGTATTATTTCTAGGCTTGCAGTGTTACTGGAGTTTAGTAATAATTCATGCACTGCTTACTCTTTGGTGCTACCTCCGGATTGTTTGTAGCTTCTTCCTTTGTCTGCTAACTTTATTTGTCTAATGCTTTGTTCTTCCAGGGTGACCGTTGCTGCGATTTTCGTGTGCTCATTCGTAGCAGGAAGTTGATTAATAGCTATTCCTCTGGTGGCCTCCAGTGTCAGTGGTAAGCCTTTGATCTCTCTCTCTCTCTCTCTCTCTCTCTCTCTCTCTCTCTCTCTCTCTCTCTCTCTCTCTCTCTCTCTCTCTCTCTCTCTGATTATCTCTCATCCTCCACGTGCCATGGTGAATTTTGTTCTGCCCATCGAGCCATGGCGACTTGTAGCATGTTATGTTCTGTGATGCCACATTTGTGCTTCTCGATTACTAGGCTTTCAGTGCGAAATTACCTCCCTTTTTTTGGAACCTATCTTGTACAAACAGTCTATGTGAGGACTGAAGCTCTAATTTGTTCTTGATAGATATATACGTCAAAGTGTTTGCGGCTATTTTTACTTTTTAGAAGATGCATGCCTCTTCTGTACGTATGTCAAGGATGCCTTTCACATGATTTAGTCACTAGTATAGTGATTCTCGTACACAACTATTTTCTTTATAGCTAGCTTAGCTACTTTGTGCGCTGGGGACTTGTGGTGTATGTGTGTAACTTTTTTGAGAAACCGCAAAGGTCCTTTTTGTTTCTTTGCATTGAAAAGCTAGAAGTTCAGTTACAATCGTCCAAGGATGAAGGGATTACAGCATGATTAGTGCACATACCAAGTTTGTGGTAGCACAAGCCGGAGGCCAGGTGCCCCGACTGCCGCCCAAGAGCATGCCTCATCCTTGATCCTATCGAGAAGCGTATTCATGGACATGGTGTATCGAGCATGGTAGAATGGCTACTTTCCTTGGTAAATATAAATCTTTTTTTGTCTGTGACTTGCAATAATCATACACTATAATCGCAGCTCTGTGAACAATTCCCTCTGGTTGTCTGATATCAGTTAAATTATAGTTCTATCTAGGCAGACTATCTGCTGCTTCTGTCATACTTGAAAGAACATTGAATTAACTTCCTTATGTGTGTGGATGTTCAGTGCTAGCATGTTGTCTTGTTACTTTCACAATGATGATACTATTACCCCGTTCATTATGAGACTTCCCTTTGTCTAATGCCATGTTGTTCTTCCAGGGTGACCTTTGCTGCGATTTACCTGTGTTCATTTGGTGGATGCGGTTAATCAATAGCTATTCCTCCGGTGGCCTCGAGTGTAGGAGGTAAGCCTCTGGTTTCTCTCTCTCTCTCTCTCTCTCTCTCTCTCTCTCTCTCTCTCTCTCTCTCTCTGCATGTCTCCATCATGCTCTGCGTGATGTGAATTTTTTCCTGGACATTGAGCGATGGTGACTTGTAGCGTGTTATGTTCTGTGATGCAACAATTGCCCTTCTTGATTACTAGGCTTTTAGTGCGAAATTATCTCCCGTTTGTTTGGAACCTCTCTCATAAGTATATGTGAGCATTGAAGCTCTAATTTTCTCTTGCTAGATACGTCAAAGTGTTTGCAGCTATTTTTACTTTGTAGAAGATGCCTCTTCTATACATATGTCAAGGATGGCTATCACATGATTTATTCACTAGTATAGTGATGCACGAACACATCTATTTACTTTATAGCTAGCTTGGCTACTTTGTGTGCTGGGGACTTGTGGAGTTTGTGTGTAACTGATGAACACAGTGTAGGGAGCATGGTAGAGTGGCTACTTTCCTTGGTAAATATAAAACTTTTCTTTGTGTGTGTGTGACATGCAATGATGATGCAGTATAATCCCAGCTCCATGAATACTTCCCTCTGTGGTTGTCTGATCTCAGTTAAACGTTATAGTTCTATCTGAGAAGACTATCTGCTGCTTCTGTCATACTTCAAAGAACAATGAATTCGCTTCCTTTTTGTGTATGTAAATGTTTAGTGGTAGCATGTTGCATTGTTACTTCTACGATAATGATACTATTGCCCAGCTCATTATGAAACTTCCCTTTGTGGGCAGTCGTGATATGAACTTCTCTTTTACATCTCGACAATTTTTGTATTTCTTTCATGACCTTGTATTATAGCCTATTCGGGTCTTCATTTTTTTTTGGTGAAATAAGATAGATTGTGTTTATTTCTAAGTGATGATAAACTAATCCCAGTTTTACAAAAATTTCCCCCTGTGGGTCGTTTGCGATATGAACTATCTGAGCAAACTAGTTTTAGAACATGATGACCCCTTATTATACAGTGGTTGCAGTTCAACTGTACTTTGAAATTTAATTCTAGAAATATAATTCAACTATTTTTGTCTGTAGTCTTTCAAGTTGTGTTGTGAATGGACTCTTATATTTGCAAATGTGTGCATCTACAGATCCTCTCGAGGTGACCCAATAATGTCGTGAGGCGGTGAGGCACTTTGGCAAGGCTCCTACATAGCCACACCAAGCCGTACGTGCACTTAGATAAAAGGAAGTTTGAGAAGGCTCGTGGTAGGATGAACAAACATGGCTTTAGCTTCAAGTTTCAAATCAGCCTCTCTTTGCCTGTGCCGGCGCCCACCCCTGCACGGCGCCTCCAGTGGCTGCTCCTCCTTCAACTACGTCAAAGGTAAACTACTTTAGTTCCTCTCCCCTGTTTTTTTCTTATACTTTTTGGGCCCATGTCCATTGAGCCATGGTAGCACTTTGGCATTTTGATGATTTGTATCATGTATATTCATAAGTACTCCCTCTATAAAGAAATATAAGATCTTTTAGATCAAAGAAATATAAGATCTTTCATGATGATTGTATCCAAATTCCAAACGAACAAATTCAGAAGCTTCCCTCTTGTCCCAGAATTTCTAATATGTGTTGTTTCCTTTTATGCGAGTAGCCTTGCATGATGATGATGCCAGCCAACGCTTTCGTGATTCTCGTGCTATCCACGATACATTTTGGGTGGACCATCTTTTGTCATCAAGTAAGTCATGAAGAAATTCTTGTGGTCTTTCTGATGAATAATCTGTTCAATTTTCCAAATAACTTAGACGAATGATCTGCACTTCCTGCTTTCTCACTCATCAAGTGAAGAGTTGTGTTTCATCTATGCAGAAAAGTTGTTATTTTTTAATTTATTAACATGGATACTTGCTGCTTTTACTATTCATCAAGTGAAGAGTTGTGCGAAATTTCATCTATGAAGAAACCATGCATCTCCATCTTTGTGATGAACTACTTGTTTATGATCTGGTGCAATTTTATATGCTACTACTGTTGTTTTGGCTGTTATCATGCTTTATAGTGGAACCCGGTCATCTTGTGCTCACTGTATTGTATATTCTCTTATAGCCATGGTTAGGTTCCAAGTATTCCTATACTTGCTTTGCAGTCACTTGACCCTGTCCTGTTGGAACTGTTTGCAGTGATACAAAACTTCGCCAAGCACCAGGCCGACCTGAAGGTGGGCTACATCATCCATCTGAGCTGGCCTGGGAGGGTAGGAGTGAGGGGGTGGCGGGACTCCACCTCTGCTCGAGCTGCTCTGAGTCCTAGCCAGCCGTGCAAACACGGCGCTAGATCCACCTGCACAACCACGCACCGGCAGGGCAGCCATGGAAGGCCAGGAGGGAACGTTGGTCTGGTCTGTGTGCTTCTTCTCCATGGATGGCCGACACGATAGCATGGAAGCCTTGGAGCTTGTTAAGGCCCACCCCCCTCTCTCGCCCCTCCCACCCTCAGCTCATCTCGATTTTGCCGATCCCTGACTCACAAAAGTGCGCAGGTGCAGCACCTACAAGAGAAGACTACTGCTCCAACCGTGTGCTTCTTCCGCTCTCCCACGTGCTGATCCGACCCTAGTATGGAGCTCATCAAGGTATCTCTCTCTGCTCTCCCTCCCTCGTTCTCTGCTTCTGGTGAATTAATTAGGTATGAGAAGGAAATTGTAACTTTAGAGGAGAGGAGAGGTCCTAGCTAGTGTTCATCTGGAAATTATTTTCCATGTTTTTTTGGTGCTGCTTGTGGTTGTTGCTTGGTTGATGTTCAGGCATGTGGTTGTCCATGTCTGGATGTGTGTTGGTTTACCCAGCCTCAATCTTTTATTCGTGTTGATAGGCAATTTTTTGGTTGAAGTAAACTGAAATTTCACCCTGTTTATGTATGATGAAAACTTAATTTTTCTCTCTTTTGATGATGTATGTGCGTGTTGTATATAGTTGCACTCGTAGTTAGTGTTGTTTCTAGAAGAAGATTGTGATGCATGGATATTTGTTAACCATCCCCATGCGCTGCAGTTTTCTTTCCGCACGGTGTGCTTGTTTCTCTTCTTAGCAAAAAAATTCTGTTCTGTACAAGTGTACATGTTGTGTGGAATTGTGAACTAAACAAGTTAGGTTCTGTTTTGATTAATTTGCTATCTTACAAAGTTGTTGCATATATTACAGGCATCTAGACATCAGAGGACTATAGGTTCTACGCCATCTCAACGCAGTACCAAGCACGAGCAGGACCTTAACTCCGGCGATGGCTATGTCAAGCTCCTTCCCGCTAACGTCGACCAGAAGAAGTTTGGCGGCGAGGCCCCCTAGAGGTTAGCTCCATCTTTAGCTTAATCCATCTTCCATCTGTCAGTTGGTTGGTTGATTCATGCATCTTTCATACTCTGGTTCAATTCGAATTGCAGCACCAAGTTATGGTTGTGTGTATATATAGGTGGTGCTGTAGGCTACATTGTTGTTGTCCTGGATGTACTTCCTGTTGAACCTGGTCTGCGAGATTGTGTTCCACATGTTGTATCATAAATTTGAAATGAATCTGGTCTTGATCAAATACCTTATATTAATCAAATCTTCTAGAACATGCAATAAGAAATGTTGAGGTTCCTCTTGTTTGGTGATGTGTCGCTTCTACATGATTCTTGTGTTAGTATTTACCATTTGAATTCTGTCAGGCCCACATTGACATGGAAAAACAACTATGCTCGTGATCACTCAGTTTGTGTGACTTTTTAACCTAATTCCATTTTCTTGCCAGCCTTCTCTTCGAGAAATGGTTTTATCTCAACTAGCAACTAAAGATAATTATCTGATGGTTTCTTTCTGATTAGGCTAGACTTGAAGGACAGTTATCGGAGTTACCCGTGCAAATTGGCATGTTACCCTTTGCCTCTGCTTCCCATGGCATCGGGGTCGTTCCACTGCTTGTAGATTGACATCCTGGTTAACCACAGATGGCTGACCACTTCTTTGGCAGCTGGTCGTGAGGGGCTAGGGTGACATCTTTTTTTTCCTCTCCTTGTTTGGTTGGATGGTCAGTTGTGCTTGCACGGTTGCACCTGCTGTATTCTCATTAATATTGAGATAATTTTGCTTGTTATGGAATTCAAATGAAGTAGTCATGAACCTCTTTATTGTCACTTATTTTGTTAGCATGTTTCTTTGTCTTGTCGAATAAACCTGACTTGGTTCTTTGGATATGATTACAGGAGGTTAAGCATATGGGCCTCCTCGAGTTGGTTGTCGAGCTGAAGAGGCTGGCTGTACAAGGTGTGATAATGAGATCTATGTGGGTTGGGCTGTCAAGGAAAAGTAGGGAGGGGGCAATCTCAATTTAATTGGTCACTCCCAATGTTTCTTTGCTGCAATCTTGCGCATGCGCGCTGCTTGTATTGGAAACAGAAGTAGTGTATTGGAAACAGAAGTGGTGTTACCCATCAATCATCGAGCAGTTGTGCTCGTCTTTTGTTTGTTGCTTTGTTGGTTCTTGCTGGGAATCAAAAATATGTTCAACAGTCGATGAATGAATGTATGTATAGATTGAAGGTGCATTCAAAAAACCGAATGTTGCTTTTCTGATGATGAAAATAAAGGCCTTGTCTTGTTGATTAGATAGTCAGTTTGAGGATTCATTTGCTGTCACCTACCTATGCCTATGGTCCATTTGCATGTAAACTCTAGCTTGCTAGCATATACACTTGCTTTGTGATTCTTGTGATTAAATTAGAGAAATCACTTTCTTGTGATTCTTGTGATTAAATTAGAGAAATCACTTGCTTGTGATTCCTGTGATTAAATAAAAGAGAAGAGAATGCCCATCAACATCAAACAAAAGAAGGTCGGATAAGATTGTCCAATAAGTAACAACAAACTCTTCAATTTGGCTCATTTGTACATGACAAATTAGAGAAATCACTTGCTTGTGATGCTTGTGATTAAATTAGAGAAATCACTTGCTTGTGATTCCTGTGATTAAATAAAAGAGAAGAGAATGCCCATCAACATCAAACAAGAGAAGGTCGGATAAGATTGTCCAATAAGTAACAACAAACTCTTCAATTTGGCTCATTTTTACATGACAAAGTGAGGTTGAAAGGATGATATAGAAAAATTGAGGTTGAAAGGAACAGGATTGGCTCAGATGTTGACTGCCTTAGAATATTAATTTTAAAACTTGAGGCACAGACACATGTATAACTCGATCTCGAGCGAGCTAGGGTGCTTCCAGAATAATGATCAATCTTGGTGGCTTTGTACATTTATCAAGAGGCGATGGTGATGTTACTCTCTCTCTCTCTCTCTCTCTCTTCGGTTCCCTCGTTCAAGAAGCAAATTGCTCTGACTTGTCAGTAGTATCTTGAAAACAGGACCTCATTAATCGATGTATTCGTGAGAAACACGTTTCACTTAATCCCCTTTCTTGTAAATGCAAATGAAATGAACGCGTGCCTAGGGATGTCTATCAGCCAGCGAGAAAGGGACTTGCTTGTGCCACCTCACCGATCCACGGCACGACATGGCCTTCCCTTTTGTCCATGGACCAAGCGGCTGCCCTCCATCCTTATTCTCTTCATCATTGCTGCCATCTCTCTATATATAGTAGAAGTAGTCATCCGTCCGCGTGCTGGTGCGCATGCGACTTGAACTTGGGGCTTGGACTTGGGGCTTGGGCGACGACGAGAGGAGGAGACGATGCTTTCCGTGTGACCGGGAGCCGTCTTGTAGTGGTGAAGCCACTCCCGCAGCTGCCGCGGAGTATCGGCCCCGGTGTTCCTCATTTTCTTCTTGCGACTCCACCCGCCGAACTCATTGTCCTAGGCCGCTCCAAGTTCGGACACGGCAGGTAAGCTGCAGTAGTGATTTCCATCCTGTGTGGGTCTTATTATCCATGAGAACTGGGTAGTTGAATGATGAACTGAATGTGCACTCCTTCTCTCCTGGTTGAATGATGAACTGCTTCTTCTCGATCCCCAGTCTTCTTATCTCCCTATCGGTGGGGGCTACTGGATCCCCCTTCCAGTGGCGGAGGCAGAGGGTGGACAGGGTGGGCCACAACTCATCCTGGGATTTTTTGAATAGCTTTATAGCATAGGAAAAAAGGTAAAAAATATTAAGAAAAATATATTTTATATGAACAGTTCTATTGTCGCCCAACATGACCCATTGGGCTAGATCCGCTACTACCCCCTTCTATCCCCTAACGTTGGTTGGAGTCCACGCCGCTGCTCTGTTCTTGACCTCCTCAAGCAGCAAGGTACTATGTTACAGGTTCTGTACGTAGGTTTGGTCAAGTCGCAGCGGCCGGCAGCCAAGATTGGATCGGATAGCTTGCGCGAGTCCGTTACGCGTGTTAGGTTTGGTCAAGTCGCGACGGCGGCGATCGTGGGCGGATTGGAGGTTTCTTTTTCCTTCCTGGAGTGGAGTGGAGAAGAGAGGGAGAGAGAAAAGTGTTCCGCAACCACCACCGGCGAGTCCGGTCCGGGGTTGCGGAGCAAGGGCGAGCGTCGTAGACGAAGTAGTCGAAGTAGTCGAACACGCAAAAGTAAATGAAACAGAGAGATATGGAGGAGACCAGATTTATTAATCAATGATCAGGGGGTTACAATGATGGCTCCTCGTTGCTTTATATAGGGACTAGGGGTCAAGGGATAAGTACCCACTTAACGTAAAGTGGGGGAAATGGGAGGGGCTAGCCCATGCGATACGCACGAGGCCGCCGCCACCCCTCGTTAGCCCCGGTTTCCCAACACTCCCCCTTGGGTAATTATCCATATATCCATGCCTCAAAACTCTGAAAAACCCAGTGGGAGAAAATATGGAGAAAGAGCACATAGTATACGTTGTTGTGTTGCACGAATTGCCTCGTCAAAAACCTCGTGTGAGAAACATCAGGAAAACTCACTCAAGGGAAAAAGAGTACAATCCACTCAACCATCAAGTTGAGTACTCGATCATCAGGATTGAGATTTTAGCGACGAGTTTGTGAAGTTTCTCCCCCTGAACCTTGCATCTCTCTAAGTCCCATCATACCGATTCCACGCACACACCTCTCTAAGGTTGATGCCGGTAATGATTTAGTGAACATATCAGCAACATTGTCACAGGACTTAGTATGCAAAATTTTCACCTCATTCAACTGATGCAGCTCATGTGCATAGAAGAACTTGGGACTAATATGCTTTGTGATGTTACTCTTCACATAACCCATCTGGACTTGTGCAACACAAGCAGCATTATCTTCATAGATAATGGTAGCGGTTTGTATGGTGTTCAGCCCACATGTCTGCTGAATGTGGCCGATCATCCGACGAAGCGATACACATTCTTTTGACGCTTCGAATAGTGCCATGATTTCCGAGTGGTTCGTGGAAGTTGACACAAGAGTTTGCTTGGACGATTTCCAGGAAAATGCAGTTCCACCACAAAGGAAAACATATCTAGTCTGCGATTTGCAATCATGCGGGTCCGATAGGTACCCAGCATCGGCATAGCCTATAATAGATAGGTCTTGGTTCCTTTTATAAAACAGGCCAAGATCTTTGGTCCCTTGCAGGTACCGGAAGACGTCCTTGACACGTCTTTTGGTAGGTTCAGAACTGTACCTCGCAAGCAAACTTACGGCGAACGCAATGTCAGGCCGTGTACAGTTTGCGAGATACATGAGTGCTCCAACTGCACTCAGTAAGGAACCTCTGGTCCCAGAGTTTCCTCCCCCTCTTCCTTTGGCCTGAACGGGTCGTTGTCTGGCTGTAAAGACCTACCGACCATCGGGGTCTTAGAAGGATATGCCTTATCAAATCCAAATCTTTCCAACACCTTCTGGGTGTAGGCCGACTGGTGCACTAGAATCCCGTCAGGAAAATGTTCAAGTTGCAGACCTAGACAAAACTTGGTTTTACCCAAATCCTTCATCTCAAATTCCGACGTCAGGTAGGAACTCACTTCCTCAATATCCTCAGGTGTACCGATTATGTTTAAATCGTCCACGTACACCGAGATTATACAGAATCCATCTTGGGATCGCCGTATGAAAACACATGGGCAATCTTTATTGCTCGTGTAGCCCTTCTCATGAAGAAAATCGCTTAAGCGATTGTACCACATTCTGCCAGACTGTCTGAGTCCGTACAGTGCCTTTTGAAGTTGAACACTATATAGACCCCTGTTTGCTCTATCATGGTTCAGAACAGGGATACCTTCTGGAACCTTCGTGTATATGTTCGAATCCAAGTTACCATATAGGTAAGCAGTGACAACATCCATTAGTTTCATTCTCAAGCCCATATTTACTGCCATCGAGATCAAGTATCTAAAGGTAACTCCATCCATGACCGGGGAATAAGTCTCCTCAAAATCGACACCTGGTCGTTGAGTGAACCCTTGAGTGACGAGCCTTACTTTGTACCGTACTACCTTATTATTTTCATCTTTCTTTCGAACAAAAACCCACCTATGGCCAACAGGGCGAACGTGGGGAGGAGTTCGAAAAACTGGTCCGAACACCTTCCTTTTGTTGAGAGATAATAATTCGGCAGTAATTGCTTGCTGCCAATCTTTCCAAACCGACCTTTTCTTGCAATCAGCGAGCGTGTTAGGCTCAGGGTAAAGATCTATGATTGAGGCAATTTTCGTAGCAAAGTTCACGTCGACAATCACCGTTGCTCGGTTCAGAGACTCCCCTGTATAAATATAATTTATGGCCATTTCGTCATGGAGCGCATCTGGCGCAAACACTTGCTCTACCAAATTTCCCATTATGGGAGCAATGTCCTTTAGATTTCCCGTGCCGATGTGTGCGCTCACATCTCCGGTGGGTGTTTCCCCTATGGGAAAGTTTAAGTCCGGAATTTCATGCACTGAATTTTCCGTACTTGTGCCAGGTCTCGACTGGCTCCCCGTTTCAATTTGGGGTAATTTGGCGACAGGCTGTAATAAATCTCTCTTATCCTTTTTGTCAGGCGTCCCCGAGTACTTGGGATTTGAGAAGCCAGATTTCTCGTCCTTTTAGGCCTTTGGACGGGAGCAGGTATACCATCATTTTTCTTTGGTATTTCAACCCTTTCTGGTGCATTGCGCGCGTGCATATGCGATTTTGTCACAGTCTTTAAGTCACTAAAGTGGTCGGGCAGTTGATTTGCTAAAGACTGCAAATCTATTATCTTTTGGACTTCTCTCTCAGTCTCAGCAGTGCGTGGGTCATGAGCGTGGATCCCCGTGGCTTGCCACGTGATTTCTCGACTTTTAGCATCAAGGGGTAGATTCTCCCCCCTAAAGTCGGGAAAAGATCCTCGTCAAAAATGCAATCAGCAAAGCAAGCCGTGTGACAGTCACCTGTCATGGGGTCCAGATACCTGATTATGGACACAGTCTCATAACCAACGTATATCCCCGACTTATGGAGCGCGGGCCCACGCCGATCGCTGAGGGGGTGGTATTGGTACATATACCTGGCAACCGAACCTACGAAGGTGGGAAATTTTCGGTGCCGACCCTTGCGCGAGTTGAACAGGAGAGTGGATGTTGTAGGCCAACTGTCGAAAGTTTATGAGATTAGCCGCGTGTAACACCGCATGGCCCCAACATGTAGTTGGTAAATTACAACCCTAAAGGAGCGGTCGGGCAATGAATTTAATTCTTTTAATCAATGCCTCGGCAAGTCCATTTTGTGTATGAACATGTGGTACCGAGTGCTCAACTTTGATTCCCATTGCCATGCAATAACCATCGAACGCCTTTGAAGTAAATTCTCCGGTGTTGTCCATTTGAATAGACTTTATACGATAATCCGGGAAATTATTCCTCATTTGTATGATCTGTGAGATCAATTTTGCAAAGGCATGGTTCCGTGTTGACAACAGGCAAACATTGGACCATTTAGAGGAAGCATCAATGAGCACCATGAAGTACCGAAACGGCCCCGTGAGGGGCTGAATTGGACCGCATATGTCCCCTTGGATACGTTCCAAGAATGCGGGAATTTCATCCCTCACCTTGAGGGGCGATGGCCTAATGACTAACTTCCCCTTAGCGCATGCGGAGCACACGAAATCATCGAGATTCGGGAAGTTCTTCACTTTAACATTATGGCCATGCGAGTTGTTAATTATATTTCTCATCATCCTAAGTCCGGGGTGGCCTAACCTATCGTGCCAGAGGCAGAGGAGTTCAGAGCTTCTAAAGACGGTCTTGAGGGTAGTGTACACGGGCGGTGCTACTATCTTAGTGTAGTATAGCCCTGTGTCAAACGAAGGAAGCCTTTCGATAACATGTTTACCACCTGCATCCCGCTTTGTGATGAGTAGGCACTCCTTGCCGTTTTCATCATCGGTCTCAGCATGGAAACCATTAGCACGGATGTCTCTAAAGCTCAAAAGAGTATGAGTCGACTCCGGGTACAACAACGCATCATTAATGATCAAAGTTGTTCCCATAGGGAGTATAATAGTGGCTCGTTCGGAGCCAACTATGTGAGAGCCGCAGCCGGCGATTGTCATAATACTTCCCGGAGATTTTTTAATAGACTCAAAATACTTAGTTTCTCGTAAAATGGTATGAGTGGTGGCGCTATCGGCAAGGCACATTTCCTCCATTAGGGCGCCACACGCATTCTAACATATGACATCTAATTAATGTAATGACGAAGAAAATACATTAAAAATAAATGCACACATCTCAGAACATAACATGCTATCATGTATAAATAATGGAATAAATGAATAAATGTCATCCAATCGCCAAAGTAAAGAATAACTTTATGCTCTCATAGAGCTTACAACCAAATCGAATTTATTCAATTTTAGTGTATCAAATCACGGAATCATGATAACCAAAGAAGTATGCTAAGTGGACTCGGTGAAGAAGCCATTCACTTCAGCCGCAATCTCCATATTAGTGAGCTGATCCTCCTTAGAAATCATCTTGGAGGCAACATCAATGTCTAGTGGCGACGGCGCTGCCGAGGCGACCATGTGGTCAACCTCCATGGTGACGTAGGCATCGGTAGAGACTGCCAAAGCTGCCGCGATGGGCACCACGGGGGTCGCCTCTATGGGCGCAACAGGGGGCGTAGCGATCATCACGGGTGCCGCCATGGGCGCCGGCGGTGCTCCCTCCTGAACCAAGGCGAGGTGCGTCTCACGCGCCTCCCGAGCCTTGTATGCTTCAACGACCTCCGGTGGTGTGCGACACTGGTGGGAGAAATGCTCCACCGAGCCACAACGGAAGCAGTCCTGATGCCTCTGTCCTACCTTGCCCGGCTTGTTCTGCTTAGCCGGGGCAGGGGGAGGGCCCTTCTTCTTGCCCTTGCGGCCCCTCTTCTTCTGTTGAGGCTTGCGGACTTTGAGGGCGTTCACCTCCTGGCGAGAACTCCCCCCAAGCGGTTGCGCGGCAAAGTTCTTTTTGAGAACCTCATCCAGCGCCTCCGCCACCTGGAGGACGTCAATCAACTCTGAATACCTCATGTAGTTCCCCTGGCGGTAGTTCCGTGAGGACTGGACCGTGTCAGGGTGGAAAGTGGATAGGGTTTTCTCAATCTTCTAGGAGTCTGTAATCTCAGTACCACACAACCGAAGTATCGTACAAATCCGGTGCAGAGCTGGATTGTACTCCCCAACCATCTTGAAGTCCGCAAACCTTAGACGGATCCACTCTGCCTCTGCATGTGGCTTCGTAGTGTACTTCAGCCGCTCAAACCGCTGCTTAAGAGCGGTCCAAAGGCCAGAAGCACTGGGCTCAGCCATATACTCATCTTTCAGACTAGGTGACAGGTGATGACAGAGAAAGTGCAGAGCCTGTGCATTCTCAGTTTCGATCTTGGGATCAGTGGCGGCCAGCTGAGCCCCCTTACCGATCGCCCTCAGGAGGGTTCTGTCCTGGAGAAAGATCTCGCTATCTGAGGACCATGACAGGTAGTTCAGCCCTGTCTGGGCCAACTCAGGAAACTCCTTGTTGACAATTCCGGCCATCTACGATTTATGCAAAAATCATGTGATTACAACAGGTAATCTTTTGCACAAAGCGATGTTGATAAACTTATTCAATAAAATGACGTTCCATTATCTAAAACATGCTATTATATGACTTACTAAATGATTAAGAGTGCTAAACAATTAGTCTACAGCAGTAAAATCATACAACAATATCATGTTACAATAGATAGCCTGTTAAGCGCATCTAGTATGTGAAAACTAGCCCAAAAATTGAATTCCCAAGGCATTTTTAAGACAAAATACGCGTTTTCAGCGAAAAACAGACAGTTTCAGGGGCTTCTACGCGAAATATTTTAGCAGGAATAAGCTACGCATAGAAACAGGAAATTCCAGGGGCTAAAACGCGAATTCTCAGTGCTGCGCCAGCGGCACCTCTTTTTTTGTTTTTAGAGGCGCCACGGCCGTGGCCCTGAGAAGGCCCAGTAGCCAATGCCTGGCCGGCCCACCCGGCCCTCACTCGAGGCGCGCTAGGTTTTCCTAGCGACCGAGTGGGCAGAGCGGCGGCGGCGGCTGCGCCATTCGGCAGCGACGGCGGCGCCATGGGGCACGGCGGCGCCATGGGGCACGGCGGCGACGGCGCGCCACGGCACCCGGCCCTTGCGCGGCCCCGATGGCCATGCGGCGGCGATGGCCGCAGCTGAGATGGCGACGCCACGGGACGACAACGGGCGCGGCTGCGGCGGCCATGCCACCCGACGGCGGCGGCTGCGGCTGCGGCGGCCACGCCACC
>NC_057813.1:1845730-1876945 GCF_018294505.1 Triticum aestivum
GGGCAGCAGCCACCAGCAGGGCGGCGCTGCCAGCGAGACCGTGCGGCCAACAGGGCGGCGCGGCGGTGCGTGCAGCAGGCACTCGAGCGCTCGGCGACGAGGACGGCCAGCAGGGCCATGGCGACGCCGGCGGCAGCTGGGCACATCGTCATCTGCCTCGGGGTGGCCACATCGTGCGTCTTCGGGACGTCACGACGCGTGTACGTCGGGTACAACGCGGCGGTGCCGTGCGTGGCGGTGCCGTGCTCATCTGGAGTACGTGTAATCACCGTATCCCTAGGGTGTAGTCAACAAATCTCTCTTGATTCAAGAACATCGACATTGGTCGGCGACGTATTCGTCCGCTCAGTTCTTGGGAGAGAAATCCACACCATAGGTAGATTTATCTGAAAAAATAAACTAATCGCAAAAACGGAATCGCGGTAACGAGATGAATCCATTTTTGCAAAGGGTGGGGATCGGATCTTATACCTCCTCGGGATCGACGAAAGCCTGTGTGATGCAGGCTTGACGGAGTGTTGGTGGAGCGAAGCGTGCTGATAATGTGTTCCGCAACTCCGCCGGCGAGACCGGTCCGAGGTTGCGGAGCGAGGGCGAGCGCCGTAGACAAAGTAGTCGAAGTAGTCGAACACGCGAAAATAAATGACACAGAGAGATATGGAGGAGACCAGCTTTATTAATCAATGATCAGGGGTTACAATGATGGCTCCTTGTTGCTTTATATAGGGACTAGGAGGTCAAGGGATAAATACCCACTTAACGTAAAGTGGGGGAAACGGGAGGGGCTAGCCTAATCGCACGAGGCCGCCGCGGATCCGGCTTGCCTACTCCCTTCCCGTGCTCCCATCCGTGCTCCCACTTCATCCTACGGTTGTCTTTTTTCCTTTTCCCTTTTTAATCTAATCATCTTCCCCCTGATTTTAAGGGGATAGGGCCGGGCCTTATTTTATTCCAATCAAATCATGCCACATATGCGGAAGTACGGATGGCACACACGCGGGAAGCAGACAAGTCTCGTCCGGCCGCCGCCACCCCTGGATAGCCCCGGTTTCCCAACAAAAAGGAAAAGAGACAGTGGGTCCCACCGGTGCATGCTCGTGCGGACGGTATTTATGTTGGATGCCAACTCTGCTTCCCCCTACGTCCGATCCCTGAGGTTCTCGCGGGTCCAGTCCAAGAGTAGAGAATGATAGTTATTCTGGAAAAATAATGAAAGCGCCGATTCCGGAGGCAAAATCGCCCTGCTCCGTCGCGCGCCTTGCCTTGGAAGGAACCAGATTAGTTCCCAGAAACACTACCCGTGGGGCGTAACGATATATAAACACATCGTTCCCCAGGCTCACCTCTCGATCTATATCGATCAGACAAACCTTATCATCGATCAGTCGCTTGCGCTTCTCAGTCATCAATCGTCATCGACATCCATCACGGTAAAACATATGTGTACGTACCTAAAGCTGCCGTTGATCTCAATCTCTACAACTTATTCTCTCCGTTCCTAAATATTTGTCTTTTTAGATGTTTCAACAAGTGACTACATACGGAGCAAAATGAGTGAATCTAAACTCCAAAATATGTCTATATATATCCGTATGTGATAGTCCATTTGAATCTCTAATAAGACATATATTTAGGAACGGAGGGAGTACATACTACTCCTTTATATATATTGCTTAATTAAACCCAATGACTATCCATCGCTTGGTTAATTTGGGGAGATTGTTCATCTTAGAAGACGAGATTTCTTTCCAGCCGGTCTGCATGCGCGTATTCAGTTTGTTCGCTCGTGTAATTCGTCCACCTCGGTTTAGTGTCTCGGAATCGACTATTGCACAAGCTAGCTAGTAGCCGTACTAATCTGAACAAAGGTCGTCATACTTTTAGCCGTTGGTCGACCAGTTGATCCACAGGGACGACCCCGACAAGATCACAGGGCAGCCAAACATCACGTAATTTGACTTATCTAGGCTAAAACATGTAGTAACGTGTTTGGATTACTCCAACATCGGCACCATGATCAGCAACCCATCCGACTCCATCAACGTTGTCAAGGCCAAGATTCAGGATCGGCAGCGCCTTACCTTTGGTGAGGACGAGCTGGAGGACAAGCGTACCATGGCCGATTACAGCATCAAGGATGAATCCACTATTGGCCTCCACCTGCGCCTCATGAGAAGGAAGATCCGTATCTTTGTCAAAATGCTTACCGGCAAAACCACTGTCCTTGTTGTTGAAAACTTGGATACCGTCGATTGTGTCAAGGGCAAGATGTGTGATGTATGGGGTGTTCCCGTGGGACTCCAGAGAATACTCTATCACGGGAAACAACCGCAAGATCACCGCACCATGGATGACTATGCCGTCAAGGATAATGACACATTTCAACTCGTGCTCCGCCTCCTATCTTGCATTCGATGCCCCACAGTGGGTACCTACTACCTAACATAAGACTACTAATTAACCTAGTTTTCCTGATATTCTCATGTGTTCTCGAAATCTATTCCATATCTTTTTTCCTTCGATTTGAGGACATCTAGTCCTGTGGTGCACACCGGTGATTACCAAAGCACAATAGTGCGTTCCGAAGTATTTACCATAAGAGAAAAATTCACTACAGGTCCATTTACTTGCGCTAGCGTTAGCTTTAGTCCCCGTGGTTACAAATACCCGAAATACAGTCACCAAACTTGCTCTAGGGGGTCATCTACGGTCCATTATACGGTTTTGTGTACGTATGCGCTGATTTGGCAGTGTCAAGTCGATCCACGTGGGCGTTGACTGCCACGTCGTCTCAGCCGCTTGAATATGTAGGGAACGAGGAGTTCTTTTGCAAAACTGGCAGTTATTAAAAGAGCTGCCGAACCGAGTAGTCGGCGGTGTCCGCGTTGTACACCAGCCCGGGGGTGAGCGCGCTGTTGGGGTCCATGTGCCCAGCGTCGCGCACGAACGGCGTCGACTCGACGCCCGTGGCCAGGTCCTTGATGATCTCGCCGGAGTTGTCAAGGTTGTACGCCGTGGTCATGAGCGCCGACTTGACCGCCGTGGGGCTCCACTCCGGGTGCTCCTACCGTAGCAGCGTCGCGAGGCCGCTCACATGCGGGCACGACATGGACGTCCCGGAGATGATGTTGAATGGGACCCGCCTCGGGTCGATGTCAAGGTCCGTTGGGGAAGCCTCGCCGGTCCATGCCGCGAGTATGTTGACGTCGGGGGCCGTGAGGTCGGGCTTGAGGATCTCCGCGCGGGAATTGGGGCCGCGGCTCGAGAACGACGCGGCGCGGACGGCGACTTCCCGACGACCGTGTCGTGGAACACGATGGTCGCCGTCGGGGACGGGACTGTCTTGACGTAGTGCCTGATCTTGTCGCCGAACTTCTGCCCCACCATTGTCGACGGGATGAGGTGGGGGTCGGCGATGAGCTCCTCCCCGCTCTCCTCCATGTTGGCGAGAATCATGCCGATTCCGCCGGCCTTCCCGACGGCCGCACCCTTCTCGACACGGGCGTTGACTCCGCGCTCACAAAGGACGATCTTTCCGGTGACCTTGTCCTTGTCAAGCTCGCCGATGAGGCAAAGCCGGGAGCCACAGTCCGTGGCGTACACGAGGGGCAGCTTCGTGGAGTTTAAGGTCTCCCGGGCGTACAGTGACACGCCGCCGTACACACTGTCGTCGCTGAGCACCGCGTTGGCGGGGAACTCACGGTCGACGTTGGACGCGCCGACGGTCAGTATCCATGGCGTGATGTTGCTCGCGGTGTACTATCGAGGGCCCGAGTTACCTGCCAGGCAGAGACGACGATGCCCTTCTTCACTGCCCCGAAGGAGCCGATGGCGATGGAGTCCTGGTAGAAGTCGCCGGCTGTCGGGAGTTGGGTGCGACATATGCCAAAGGATGGCTTATCATGGTGGGAGCGAGTAGAACGTCATCGGTGCCTGAAAGCGGGATAAGGCGTATATACGTACGCCGGCGAACTTTACCCAGGTTGGGGGCTCTCCGTGGAGATAATACCCCTACTCCTGCTCTGTGGGGTCTCCGCATGATCACTAAGGCACTAGTGATACAAAGTGCTCCTTGAGCTGTGTCTAGAGGTAGGAGAAGGCAAGGCTAGCACTTCCCTGCCCTAGGTGACTGGCTAGTTCTATCAGAGTTGGAACGCTTTGCATGGGCGCCCTGGGGGGTTTATATAGGCCTACCCCCCAGAGATACAATGGTAATCCGTCCGGGTGCTGGGCCCAGCTGTCAGTGTATCCAGCCTCCGGCTTCTACGCCGACCGTTGGGGACCACCGCCTGGTGGGGCCTGCCGACTAGTTGGTGGCCAGTCACTGTAGCTGTGCCATTGGTGACGGGGGCTTGGTCATCTTCAGCGTGGCTACAGTCCCGCCGCCTGGTGGGAGATCACTATAGCCACACCTGGTCTCATCAGCTTAATGGCATGCTTGCCTCGGGGCAAGGGACGGCCGCCTGCTGGAGGCCGACCCTTCCCGCGTCCGACTGATTGAGCTTCCGCCGTCTTCTACGGACTCTCTGCCTTATAGGGCCCGCCGTCGTCAGGTCGTACTGACAGGCCGTCGTGGGGAATAGGACTCCACCTGCTCGGAGCGACGTCAGGGGAGACATGGCACATTGCCCCGTTGTGCTGAGATCTACGCTTGTACGGAGCACTGTAGCCACACCTGCCCCGGGCGTCGGGGGCGACGTGCTTCACTGTAGCCATGCTCTAACTTGTAGTCTCGATGGGGGCTCGGTCGTACCGAGGCCGCGAGGTGGCCGCCTGCTTGATGCCGCCCTCTCTAGAGGCCGGCCAGCTGAAGCCGGCCACTCGCAGCGCTGTTGGTTGGGGTTGGCCGCCCTCTGGTAGCCGGCCGTACAGCCAGCCGGCACTCAGAGGGCGGAGCTTCAGCTTGGGGCCTAGCCAGGCGGAGCTTGCCCAAAGTCTTGATAAGTCCTGGGACCTGGGTGAGGCTACCCATGGCCCATTACACCGACAGTAGTCCCCGAAGCCGGCGAGGCATCACGGTCGAGGGCCGTGAAGACTCAGCGGCTCCCCCCCCCCTTACCGAGCTCCGTAGAGCGTTGTGATCCGCCTTGCGGCGGACCGACATCTTGGTCCGACTTGCGGCGCGTCGGCCTCTAAGGCCGGCTTCGACAAGGCGGGGTCGTCGGCCAATTTCGGACTTCACAGCGGGAGAATAGGTGGCGTGCCTGCTAAGCTTCCCAGGCTGCCGCCCGCCGTGGGAACGCCACGCGGCGCCCCCCAGCTCGGCCAGCCTGCCATCCCACGCTCCCGATGGGACGTGATAGTGGGTCGGGCCCGCCACTACCGGGCCTTGGTCCGCGGGCGGATCCACTGCGCCGAGGTGGGCGGTTGTGGTTCCCGCGGTCATTCACTGCACAGTAAATCTGCATGGAGATCGTGGGGACGTGGGGGCGTGGGCACGGTTAATCCCACGTCCCACGTCCCGTCCCCTCGGCTTCATAGCCCAGGGGCTATAAGTAGGGGGAGGGAAGGGTGCGGTGAAGCACGCGCCCCCCTCCCACTTCTTCTTCCTCCTCTCGTACTTTCCATCGTAGCTGCTGTTGCCGCTCCTTGACGGCTGTGGTGCAGCCGCCGCCGCCGTTGCGCTCTCGCCCCTCCCGCAGCTCCGCCCGTAGCCATGGTGCGTGAGAAGGGCAGCGACTGGGACGGCTCGACGGTCATCGAGGACCATATTACCTTCCTCAGCGACACGCGTCGGATGCCCATCGTGGCATTTGTCAAGGCGCGGGTACCGCCGGAGACCGAGATCTCGCCTGCGCCGCAGGGGGACGAGCGGGTCGTCTTCCGCTCGCACTTCCTCCGCGGCTTCGGCCTCCCGGCGAGCGGCTTCTTCCGCCCGTTCCTCGACTTCAACCACCTCCAACCTCATCATCTTACGCCCAACTCCGTGACCCTGCTCTCCGCCTTGGTCACAGCGTGTGAGGGCTACATCGGCATCCTCCCCACGATCGAGCTGTGGGGAGTGTTCTTCTACGGGAAGCTGGGTACCTCCGCCAAGGACACGCCAGCCGAGTGCGGGGGCTACGTCGCCGTGCGCCGGCCAGCGAAACGGAATGCCTACCCCACCATCAAGCTGGCCCAGTCGGTGAAGATGTGGCAGCAGTCCTACTTCTACGTCGAGAATGTAGATCCGGCTGCCGACTTCCTCAACCTGTCGCCTTACGAGGCCGGCCCGCCCACCGGGCTCCGGCCCAACTGGGGGTACAAGCCGAAGCCGGTGTCGGCGCCCGCGGCGGCCGCCATCGGCCGACTCCGGGTGCTCCAAGAGTCAGAGGACTTCGTGGCCTCCGACCTCCCCGTCGCCTTCGTCGAGCACCGGATCCTCCCGCTCCAGAGCCGCCCTCATCCGATCTTTCGGATGGGTGGTCATCGCGACCCGTGCCGGCTGTGCACAAAGGGGATGCCGCCTGCCGAGGTCACGCAGATGGTGAACGAGATCTCCGACCTCAAGATGTCGGAGGAAAACTGGCGGTACGGGAAGCGGCCGTAATCCCGCCACAATTCGCCGCCTGCCGTAAGTTCCTTGATTTCTTCCTTGAGGGCGGCCGCCCTGGCGAACGCCATGGCGAACGACGCAACAGGCGGCGGTGGCGGCGAAGCAGGCAGCACCGAGGAAGGTGGCGGCGTGGAGACTTGGCCCGACGACGACGATGACGAGGACGAGCCGCGCCCTACTCGGAGCATGGCCAACACCGGCGCCGGCCCCTCCGCCGGGCCGTCCGCCCGCGGCGGCAAGCGGAAACAGAGGCAAGGCACTTTCCTGTTTGGCAGCGCGCTGAAGAAACCTAAGAACCCGGCAGCAGCGACCAGGCGGCAAGAGGCCGCAGGCAAGGCGGCCAAGTATCAGAGGCAGCCGAAAGTGCCCGTCATGGTGTCAGCGTAACTGTCTTTCTCTAGACTTCACTCCTTCTGTCGATCCGGCTGCCGACCTCCGGGAGGCGACAGAGCGGAACACGCAGGAGGTGCGTGACGAAGAGGCCGGCCGCCTGGCGAAGGCGGAGGCGGACGAGGCCGCAGCCTCCGCAGCGAGGAGGCTGGTGCAGGCAAAGGCCGAAGCCGCGGAGAGGGAGTGGCTCGCGGAGGCCGCGTGTCGCCAGGAGCCATTGCTCATGACGCCATTGAACACCGCGCCCCCTCCGCTGGAGTTTGAAGTGATGACCGGGGGAACCGGCGATGAGCACCCGGTCATGGAGAGGGAGGGCAGCGACCTGGCCATGCCGGACGTCTTTTTGCGGCCACCGCCACCGACTAGCGAAGCGCGGGTCGAGCAGCCGGCCGAGCCGCCAGTGCCACCGGCTGAGAACGTGGTGGTGATGGACCTAACTCCTCAGGTCCGCACACCCGCGCGCTGTCGTCTTGAGAAGGCGGCTTTGGCGCCGCGACCGCTGGAGACCGAAGCCGCGAGCTTGTCGGTCCCCGATACCGAGGCGTCCAGCGCCACGCCGACCGGCTGGGTGCGTGGAGGCGGGATGGGCATCCTGAACCGGGCGTCCCTCGACGTCCAGGCCAAGCTCCGGGCCGAAGCCGAAGCCCTGAGGCGCTGCAACAAGACATTCCTGGAATCGCGAGCTGCTATCCACGTAAGCATCCTCCTTCTTCATTTCTTTGATCTTCTTTCAACTTTCGTGGGGGCGCGCCAGCGCACCCACTGGGTGTAGTCTCCAAGTTTCGTGTCGGCTGCTGAGCAGGCGGTCCGGAACTTCATCTTGTCAGAGTTAAAATGTTGATCTTGTCTGATGTTCCCCTCTGCAGGACTACCAAAACCTCCGCGCAGTCGCCTACAACTCTAGGGTCCAGGAGCTGGAGACGCAGACCGGCCATCTGTCCGAGAGCCGGAGTAAGTTTCTGTTCCTTTCTTCTGCGGGGGCGCGCCAGCGTACCCGCGGGGTGTAGTCTCCGAGGTTCGGGCCGACTGCTGAGCAGTCGGGCTGAATCTCCTCAATTATCTGCATTCTTCTTTGTTATTTGGCTGAAGTTCTTCCTTCTCTTTCTTTCTTCAGAGGCCAACGCCGCCTTGCAGCAGTAGCTGGGTGAAGTCAACACCGCCCTGCGGGGCAAGGATGCGGAGTGCGGCAAGCTGGCCGAAGAGCAGGACCGCCTGGTCGCTCAGCTTGCCGAACAGGCGGAGGCCCTCAAGGCGGCCCAGTTGGAGGTGAAGACGAAGGAGGCTGACCTCCTCGCCGAGTTTGAAGTTGAGCGTTCCTCCTGGGCCGACAAGGAAGCCCACATGACGGCCTGCTTCCGCAGCATTGAAGACTTGGTCGACGGTAAGCTGCATTCTCTTGGTTTCTTGTTTCGGGCTGTCGGCCCTCATCTAGGCCGATCCCTTGCTTATACTTTGGTTTTTTCTTTCTTCTGCCCAAGCAGACTTCTTCCCGGGCCATTCTGTCACCGTGATCCAGATGATCGAGGCCCAGCGCGAGGAGCGGAGGGAGGAGGGCGTGCAAATTGCTGCTGACGCCCCCTGAACTCTTGGTGAGCAGGTCCTTAGTATCCAGGCCCACCTTTGTCCTACCCATTGAATGTTGCGCCGCCTTCAGCGCGTCGGCGCCTAGGCGGTTTCCACCCTCTGGTCAGGCTTGCCGGCCTCACGCATTCCAAGCCGGACTTCCGCTAGAGGAGGAGAGCGACGTCGACATGCTGGAGGTCGGGGTGGACAGTCAGCCCCAGTCTGACTGGGCCTTAAGCAACGAGCCATGCACCGGGGCGCCGACTGGTACTGAAGACAGCCAGGTGGGAATCGACCAGCTACCCGTTCCTCCGACGGATGCCACTGACTCCGTCCTCCAGCCCTCCGCCGTCCCGACTGCCGCCGCCGACTCTTCTGCCCAGACGGAGCCGCCTGCTGCGTCTGGTGGCACAGCCGACTCCAGCGTTTAGCTGGAGCCTTCTGCTGCGCCAACCGGCACTGCCCAGCCGGAACCTTCTGCTGCTCCTTAGGATTTTCTTTCTTTCCTTGTTTTACTATAGTCTTGGACAACTTGGTTAAATTTCAGTTCCACCCGCGGGGTGTATGTCAACTTTGTTCGAATGCCGGCCGGTAGGCCTTTATCCTTGTAAATATTCCATCATTGCTCTGTGCCGACCTCTAGCTTTTTCTTCCCTTTTGCTCCTTGGTTTTTTCCTTTGCCGCCCTCCCTTGGCTATCCTCTTGCCGGCCAAGCAGCCGCTCTGCGGACTGCGGCTGGGTTGAGTACTTAGCTGTTTGTGGGAGGGCTAGTACTTAGCCATTCGGAGTGTTCGGTAATAAAAGCAATGGACGGCCGTCCGGCTGCTCGGCAGCCGGACGACTAGGTGCGATGCCGGCCTCTACTATATTCGTTCTTTCCTTAGTCGTTTTTTCGTGTGGGGCATTGTTTGGCAACCTTTGCCCGCCATGCAGTCGCTCTGCGAGATGTGGCTTTTGACAAAGGAAGTTTTTGGTGCCGACACACTACTTGCCCGGCTGCAGGAGGCGGCATATAGCAGAAGGCGGCGAGGCTCCGGGCCGACTGGTCGAACCCGGTGCCAGGCGGAAGAAATAAAACTACACATGCTTATAGGCACAATACTTATCATATAGATAAAAGAGGGTAGTCCCCGGGCTCTTCTCGGGGGACCCGAAGTCTTTATACATAGTACAAAAGATAGCGTGATACATACTGCTTTCAACTGTAAAACCTTCGGAGGAGGTTTGCGTTCCATGGCCTCACCGTCTCTTTGCCTGAGTCATCTCTCTTGCGTGCTCTGGGCTTCTGGGCATCGATCAGATAGTAGGAATCGTTGCCCAGCACCTTGCTGATGATGAAAGGGCCTTCCCAAGGTGCCGAGAGCTTGTGCTGCCCGGCTGTTCGCTGGATCAGCCGGAGCACAAGGTCTCCCTCTAGGAAGGCTCTTGGCTTCACCTTGTGGTTGTAGTATCGGCGCAGACTCTACTGGTAGATGGCCGACCGGCTGAGTGCCAACAACCAGCCTTCCTCCAGCAAGTCGCCGCCGTCTTCTCTCGCCTCCTTGGCGTCCGCCTCGGTGTACATGGTGACTCTTGGGGAGTCAAACTAGATGTCCGTCGAGAGGACGGCTTCGGCACCATAAACAAGGAAGAAGGGCGTGAAGCCGGTTGACTTGTTCGGAGTTGTGCGCAAGCTCCAGAGGTCGGCCGGCAGCTCGTCGAGCCAGCAGCTGGCCGAACGCTCCAGAGGCTCGACCAGTCGGGGCTTGAGGTCGGACAGAATGAGACCGTTTGCACGCTCGACTTGGCCATTTGACTACGGGTGGGCAACAGACGGTAAGTGCAGGCGGATGCCCCGTGTTGCGTAGAAACGAGCCAAGGCTCCCTTGGCGAAGTTGGTGCCGTTGTCGGTGATGATGCTATGTGGTATGCCGTATCGCGTGGTGATGTCGGTGATGAAGGTCATGGCAGTCGGCCCGTTCAGTTTCTTGATTGGTTTTGCCTCTATCCACTTGGTGAACTTGTCCACAGCGACAAGCAAATGATTCATGCCACCACGGGCCGTCTTGAATGGTCCTACCATGTCCATCCCCCAGACAGCAAAGGGCCATGCTATGGGAATGGTCTTGAGTGCAGAAGCCGGCAGATGTGGCTTGGAGCGGAATCTCTGGCACCCTTGACACTTCTGAACTAGTTCTTTGGCTTCTTCTAGAGCAGTCGGCCAGAAGAACCCATGGCGAAAAGCCTTGGCCACAAGTGATCTTGAAGTCGCGTGGTGGCTGCACTCGCCTTGGTGGATATCTCTAAGTATTGCTTGGCCTCGGTCCGGCTCCACGCAGTGCTGATAAACTCCGGTGACGCTTCGTCGCACTAGCTCTCTGTTGATTTTGGTGTAGGCTGCTGCTCGTCTTTGCACTTGTCGGGCCGAGATCTCATCAGCAGGAAGCTCTTTATTCACCAAGAACTCGAGGATTGGCTGAGCCCAGGATGGTGCTGCAATTTCTTCGACTGCCACCACTGCAACTTGTATGAGGGCGGTTGGGCCGGGAGGCGGCGGGTTGGCAGCTGCTTCAGCCTGCTGTGCCGATGATATCCCCGGGCCGACTGCTGAAGTCCCCGGGCCGGGCTCTGGAGTCCCCGAGCCGGGTGTGGCTGCAGCAGTCCCCGGGCCGCCTGTCGAAATCCCCTTGCCGGCTTCTGGGACAGTCAAGTCGGATCCGACTGCTTCGGGAGGGGCCGACACAAAGATGGAACATGAATCAGGAGACGGCTTGACAGACGGATTGAGAAGGCGGCGTAGGGCAACGCCGGTTGGTATTGCCCTGTCGGGTGGAGCCAATCCGTGCCAAGGCATCTGCTTGCTCGTTGTCGTTTCTTGGCACATGAAATAACTCACACCCGTCAAAGTATCCACTGAGTTGCTGCACGAGGAAGCGGTAGCTTGCCATGTTTGCATCCTTGGCGTCCCAGTCGCCTGACGACTGCTGGACCACCAAGTCGGAGTCACCATAACACAGGATCCGGCGGATGCCGAGTTCCTTGGCAAGCCGGAGCCCGTGTATGAGTGCCTCATATTCTGCTACGTTGTTGGAGGCGGCGAAGTGGACTTGCATCACATATTTGTTCTTGTCGCCCTCGGGAGAGGTGAGGACAACGCCGACTCCCAGACCGGTGCGCATTTTTGAACCATCAAAATGCATCCGCCAATGGGTGGAATCTGGTGCATGCGGCAAATACTGGGTCTCGGCCCAGTCGACGAGGAAGTTGGCCAACACTTGTGACTTGATGGAGGTGCGAGGCTGGTAGCAGATGGTGTAAGGGGCCAGATCAATAGCCCACTTCTCCACTCGGCCAGAGGCATCTCGGCTCCCAATGATCTCAGCAAGTGGAGCCGTGCAGACGACGGTTATTGGGTGCTCTTGAAAGTAAGGCTTCAGCTTCTTGGCGGCAAAATGCACGCCGTAACACATCTTCTGGTAGTGTGGGTAGTTTCGCTTGGAGGCGGACAGTACTTCGCTCAAGTAATACACCGGCCTCTAGACCGGCAATGCTCTGTCTCCTCCTTGCGCTCTACCACCATGACTATGCTGACAACCCGACTGGTGGCTGCGATGTAGAGGAGCATGAGCTCCTTCTCAGTCGGAGCCGCCAGGATAGGTGGGGTTGCCAACATCTTCTTGAGTTGGAGAAATGCTTTGTCCGCCTTGTCGTTCCAATCAAAAAAAGTGGTCTTCTTCATGAGTTGGTATAGGGGAAGAGCTTTCTTGCCCAGCCGGCTGATGAAACGACTAACTGATGCCAGGCAGCCGGTGAATTTCTGCACGCCCAACAGTCGGGTGGGCACTTCCATCCTCTCAATTGCCTTGATCTTCACAGGGTTGCACTCTATGCCGCGCTCTGAAACCAGGAAGCCGAGAAGCTGGTCGGCTGGTACTCCAAAGACGAATTTCTCCGGGTTGAGCTTGATCTGGAATCGGCGTAAGTTCTCAATGGTTTCCTTGAGATCTTCTAGCAGCGTGCCGCTCTTCTCCGTATTCACCACCACATCATCCACATAGACATGGGCATTTCTGCCGAGCTGGCACTTCTGCATGCAACGCTGAAACGTGGCACCGGCATTTCGCAAGCCAAACGTCATGGTTAGGTAGCAGAAGGCTCCAAATGGCGTGATGAAGGCGGTCTTCAGCCCATCGGCCGGGTTTAGCTTTATCTGATGGTAGCCTGTTGATCAATCCTTGGTAGGGCAAACGGATCTTTGGGGCAGTCCTTGTTAAGGCTGGTATAGTCAATACACATGCATCACTGCTTGCTCTTCTTCAACACTAGGACGGGGTTGGCAAGCCATTCTGGAAAGAATACTTCCATGATGAATCCGGCTGCCAGAAGCCGGGCTACCTCTTCTCCAACAACTCTTCTCTTCTCTTCCGACAGGAGGCGCAAGGGCTGCCTGACCGGCTTGACGTCAGGTCGGACATGTAGTTTGTGCTCGGCGAAATCCGTTGGAACACCTGGCATGTCTTTGGGAGACCATGCAAAGATGTCCCGATTCTCACGGAGGAAATCAACGAGCTCGCTTTCCTATTTGCTGTCTAGGTTCGCACCTACGACAGCGTGCCTCTCCGGGTGCTCTGGGTCCAAGGGTATCTTCTTGGTTTCCTTTGCCGGCTTGAATGAGCCCTCTACGTCCGACTCCTTGGGGATGGGTGACATTTCCGGCTTCTTGCCTGCCATCGCCACCACCCGGTCTACGAGCCGCTTCTTGGCTGCAATTACAAGGGATTCGGCCAGCCGGCTACTGTCCGCGGCGCAAGCGGCCGACTTCTTGTAATCTCCGACTACAGTTAAGATTCCCTTGGTACTTGGAATCTTCATATTGAGGTAGGTGTAGTGGGGGACCGCCATGAACTTGGCCAAGGCAGGTCGGCCAAGCAGTGTATGGCAAGGGCTCTCTAGGTCCACCACCTCAAACCAAACTGGCTCTTGGCGGAAATGATTCTTGTCCCCAAAGAGGACATTAATCTGGGTCTTGCCGATTGGTGAGCAGGAAAGGCCAGCAGAGTCTGCGCCGATACTACAACCGCAAGGTGAAGCCAAGAGCCTTCCTAGAGGAAGACCGTGCCGAGGCGGCTAGGCCCCTCAGGAGCCGGCGTGCCGCATATGGCCTGATCCATCTCGTGCCGGTAGGCGTCTGAGAGCCGGCGCATGCTGGCCAGGCGGCCCGCGCTATCGAGAAGCTGGAGGCAGCGTGCCTCTAGCGCCTCAGCAACCGCGCCCTCTCGGATGAGCGCTGTTAGGTCACGCAGAGCCGCGTCGAGAGGGTCTCGAGCGTTCTCATCCGAGTGCTCCCCGCTGTTGAAGACAAGCACCTCTGTGACGGTGCTTCCGCCGTTGTGCTAGCGAGGAGGCGGCTCGTCGTAGACCACCACGTTGATGGGGAACGCGTCGAACGACGCCGTGTCGGAGTCGACGATTATCGGATCGGTGGAGTCAACAGACTCCAGGTCCACAGCAGTCTCGCTGGTGACATGGAGCTGGTCGAGGAGGCTGATGAGGCGGCTCACAGGGCAGCTAGTGCCCGCGTCGGAGGCCGGCTCGCCGGGGAGGTCGATCCCGCCGACGAGGTCGGCGAGACAGCCCGCCGCGCAGGCGATCTCCGCGCCGTGCAGCGCGTCAAGGCTGACGCCATCAGGCGTGCTGGGCTAGCTTTGCTCGCCAGGAAGGAACAGGGTTCCCATCCAGAGCATATCTCCAGAAGACGAGCACCTCGCCCCACGGTGGGCGCCAAATGTCGGGGGTTGGATGCGACATATGCCAAGCGATGGTTTATCATGGTGGGAGCGAGTAGAACGTCACCGGTGCCTGGAAGCGGGATAAGGTGTAGACACGTACGCCGGCAAACTTTACCCAGGTTGGGGGCTCTCCGTGGAGATAATACCCCTACTCCTGCTCTGCGGGGTCTCCGCATGATCACTAAGGCACTAGTGATATGATACGTCTCCGTTGTATCTACTTTTCCAAACACTTTTGCCCTTGTTTTGTACTATAACTTGTATGATTTGAATGGAACTAACCCAGACTGACGTTGTTTTCAGCAGAATTGCCATGGTGTTGTTTTTGTGCAGAAAATAAAAGTTCTCAGAATGACCTGAAACTCCACAGAATATCTTAGGATAATTAATAAAAAATCCTCGCAAAAGATGAAGACCAGGGGGCCCACACCCTGTCCACGAGGGTGGGGGCGCCCCCCTGGGCACGCCCCCTACCTCGTGGTCCCCCTGGTGGCCCTCCGACGCCAACTCCAACTCCTTATATTGGCTTTCGAGGAGAAAAAAATCAAAGAGAAGAAATCATCGCGTTTTACGATACGGAGCCGCCGCCAAGCCCTAATCTCTCTCGGGAGGGCTGATCTGGAGTCCGTTCGGGGCTCTGGAGAGGGGGATTCGTCGCCGTCGTCACCATCAACCATCCACCATCACCAATTTCATGATGCTCACCGCCGTGCGTGAGTAATTCCATCATAGGCTTGCTGGACGGTGATGGGTTGGATGAGATTTATCATGTAATCGAGTTAGTTTTGTTAGGGTTTGATCCCTAGTATCCACTATGTTCTGAGATTGATGTTGCTATGACTTTGCTATGCTTAATGCTTGTCACTAGGGCTCGAGTGCCATGATTTCGGATCTGAACCTATTATGTTTTCATGAATATATGTGAGTTCTTGATCCTATCTTGCAAGTCTATAGTCACCTACTATGTGTTATGATCCGGCAACCCCGAAGTGACAATAATCGGAACCACTCCTGGTGATGTTAGTTTGAGGAGTTCATGTATTCACTATGTGCTAGTGCTTTGTTCCGGTTCTCTATTAAAAGGAGGCCTTAATATCCCTTAGTTTCCAATAGGACCCAGCTGCCACGGGAGGGTAGGACAAAAGATGTCATGCAAGTTCTTTTCCATAAGCACGTATGACTATATTCGGAATACATGCCTATATTACATTGATGAACTGGAGCCAGTTCTGTGTCACCCTATGTTATGACTGTTACATGATGAACCACATCCGGCATAATTATCCATCATTGATCCGGTGCCAACGAGTTTTCCATATACTGGTTCTCGCTTATTTACTTTTCCGTTGTTACTGTTACAATCACTACAAAATACCAAAAACATTACTTTTGTTGTCTTTACTTTTGTTACCGTTACCACCACTATTATATTAGTTTGCTACTAAACACTTTGCTGCAGATACTAAGTTTCCACGTGTGGTTGAATTGAAAACTCAGCTGCTAATACTTGAGAATATTCTTTGGCTCCGCTTGTGTCGAATCAACAAATTTGGGTTGAATACTCTACCCTTGAAAACTGTTGCGATCCCCTATACTTGTGGGTTATCAAGACCTTTTTCTGGCGCCGTTGCCGGGGAGCATAGCTCTATTCTTTGAGGCACTTGGGATTTATATCTGCTGGACACTATGAAGAATTTGAAAGACGCTAAGACCAAGATTTTGCCCTCAACTACGAGGGGAGGTAACGAACTGCCATCTAGCTCTGCACTAGATTCTCCTTCTGTTATAAGTAAGCTTGCGACGCCTAAACCTGCTACCACTATGAATTCTGATATGTCGCATGTTATTGATGATGCCACTTCTGCTATGCATGATACTTATAATGAAACTACTTCTATGCTTGATACCATTGTGCCACTTGGTGAATATCTTGATGAGCAAATTGCTAGGTCTAGAGAAAGAGAAATTATTAAACCTGAACACGATGATGTTAGTGACGATGAACCTATGCCCGCTATTCCTGAGGGTTATCTTTTTGATGCAGAATCTTCTGCCGCTATTTTTGCTTGCCAGGATAGATATGAACTTAAGAGGTTGCTAGTTAAATGGAGTAAAGAATCTCTTAGAGATAGAATGAGACCTGAGCCTGCTTTTGCTACTTCACCTATTTGTGTTCCTGATAAGGATTATTATGATTTTTCTGTTGATCCCGATATAATTACTTTGGTTGAATCTGATCCTTTTGATGGCTATGAATCTGAAACTGTTGTGGCACATCTTACTAAGTTAAATGATATAGCTGCCCTGTTTATTGATAATGAGAGATCGCACTACCTTTATTTACTTAAGATATTTCCGTTCTCGTTAAAGGGTGATGCTAAGATATGGTATAATTCTCTTGATCCTGGCTGTGTGCAAAGTCCCCAGGATATGATTTATTACTTCTCTGCTAAATATTTCCCTGCTCATAAGAAACAAGCTGCTTTGAGGGAAATATACAATTTTGTGCAAATTGAAGAGGAGAGTCTGCCACAAGATTGGGGGAGGCTTCTCAAGTTACTTAATGCTTTGCCTGATCATCCTCTTAAGAAACCTGAAATATTTGATATTTTTTATAATGGACTAACTTATGCTTCCAGAGATTGCCTGGATAGTTGTGCTGGTTCTCTTTTCAGGGAAAGAACACCGGATGACGCTGAAATTCTATTGAATAATATGTTGGATAATGAAAATAATTGGGCACCTCCCGAGCTACCTCCTGAGCCAATTAGTGAGCCTATTCCTAAACCAACTCCGAACAAGAGAGGTGTTCTATTTCTCAGTCCTGAAGATATGCAAGAGGCAAAGAAATCTATGAAAGAAAAAGGTATTAAAGCCGAAGATGTTAAGAATTTACCTCCTATTGAATAAATACACGGTCTTAATTTACCACCTGTTGAAGAAGTATATGATCTCAATTACTTATTCACTGAAGAACCTCCCAATATCCCGACACAGGTAGTAAAGGTAAATTCTCTCTATAGATATGATAAAGCTGAAGTCCCTCCTACTAAAATTGCTAGTCAGTGCTTGGATGAGTTTGATAACTTTATGTTTAAGCAAGATGACTTTAATGCTTATTTTGGTAGACAATTAAAACAAGATGCCTATATGATTAAACACTTGGGTGCTTATATGGCTGATATTAGACATGAACTTAAACTTGTTAGCAAACATGCTTCTAGGGTTACCACTCAAGTAGAACAAGTACTTAAAGCTCAAAAAGAAGCGCTTGATGAAATGAATAGTAAGAAAAATGATTATGCTATTAGAGTGGCTACTAGAACCGGTAGAATGACTCAGGAACCTTTGTATCCTGAAGGCCACCCTAAGAGGATCGAGCAAGATTCTCGGAGAAATGATATTGATGTACCTAGTTCTTCTAAAAAGAAGAAAAAGAAAAATGATAGGACTTTGCAAACTTCTAGTGAACCTATCGCTGAGCCACCTGAGAATCCAAATGATATTTCTACTTATGATGCTGAAACACAATCAGGTGATGAACATGAACCCAGAGATAATGTTAATGATAATGTTCATATTGATGCTCAACCTAGTAATGATAATGATGTAGAAGCCGAACCTGCTGTTGACCTTGATAACCCACAATCAAAGAATCAATGTTATGATAAAAGAGATTTTGTTGCTAGGAAACATGGTAAAGAAAGGGAACCATGGGTTCAAAAACCCATGCCTTTTCCTCCGAAACCATCCAAGAAAAAGGATGATGAGGATTTTGAGCGCTTTGCTGAAATGATTAGACCCATCTTTTTGTGTATGCGATTAACTGATGTGCTCAAAACAAATCCTTATGCTAAGTATATGAAGGATATTATTACTAATAAAAGAAAGATACCTGAAGCTGAAATTTCCATCATGCTTGCTAATTATACTTTTAAGGGTGGAATACCGAAGAAACTTGGAGATCCCGGAGTACCTACTATACCATGCTCCATTAAGAGAAATTATGTCAAAACTGCTTTGTGTGATCTTGGAGCCGGTGTTAGTGTCATGCCTCTCTCTTTATATCGTAGACTTGACTTGAATAAGTTGACACCTACTGAAATATCTTTGCAAATGGCTGATAAATCAACTGCTATACCTGTCGGTATTTGTGAGGATGTGCCTGTTGTAGTTGCAAACGTTACTATTTTAACGGACTTTGTTATTCTTGATATTCCCGAGGATGATAGTATGTCTATCATTCTTGGAAGACCTTTCCTTAATACTGCAGGGGCCGTTATTGATTGCACCAAAGGCAATGTCACTTTTCATGTTAATGGCAATGAGCACACGGTACATTTTCCGAAGAAACAACCTCAAGGTTATAATATCAACTCTATTGGAAAAGTTCCATCAATTATATTTGGAGGTTTCGAATTTCCTCTCCCTACTGTCAAGACAAAGTATGATATTCTTATTGTTGGGGATTTTCATATCCCCGTTGAGGTAACTTAGTGTCATTCGAAATTTCTCCGGTTCCGTGATTATTCGGAATGAGTTTGTTAACGAGACTTGATCAACCTTGTTAGTGGGTTCATTTTGATGATCACAAGATGGATGAAACTAGAAGCACAACCTTCTGTACCCTCTTTATATTTTCTGTTATTTAGTAGAAATAAAGTAAAATAGTATTTTTTTTGTCTGTTTGTGACTTATCCGTACAATATAAAAATATCTCGAAAATAAAAGTCCTCAGAATACCATGCCAATTTTATATGATTTTTTCGGGAATATTTAAGAATTTACTGTGCAAAAATCACCGCGGGGGGAGCTGCCACCTGGCCACGAGGGTGGAGGGCGCGCCCTACCCCCCTGGGCGCGCCCCCTACCTCGTGGGCCCACGGTGTCCCTCCTCCACTTATTCTTGCACCCATCTTCTTCCTCCGTCTCACACAAACACGAAAAACCAACTCAAGCACGAGTTCCAGCCCCGTTGCTGTGATTTTCGATCTCCTTGCTCAAAGCATCTCTCGCAAAACTGCTTGGGGAGATGGTTCCTTGGTATGTGACTCCTCCATTGGTCCAATTAGTTTTTGTTCTAGTGCTTTATTCATTGCAAATTTGTGTTGCATAGGTGACCATGTTCTTGAGCTTGCATGTCAAATTTATATGGTTCCAATTAGTACTAGTGCTTTATATAGGCTCTAGGCACTTGCAGGAGTTGTTGCTATCAATTTTATTGAAGTTGGTTCACTTTTATTTGAAGTTACTAAAAATTTCAGAAATTTCTCAGAGGAAGCAATATGTTTAGGAGGATGTTCCAAGGTGTCCCTTCAAGGAAGCATGGTCCCAGGCTTGCAGTACGTGATGCGGACGAGGAACCACCAAGAGATGCTCTTGTGATGCCCTGTGAATGGCCTTCGAAATTTTTTATGAATCAAGTAGGAATCAAAGAAGAATTTAGCACATATTTGCGCAACGCTGGTCTTGAGGACATTGAAGCTGACAAATGCCCCCAGTATCATGATCTCACAAGTTCATTTGTGAGGAGGTTTGAGTTTTCATCTTCGCGTAATTCTCCTTCAGTCATGTTTGACCTTTATGATAAATCTTATACCATGGACTTAGAGGATTTCACTTCTGCTTGCAAGCTTCCATCACGGGGTAATGTCAGGGATCCCCCTAAATCTGAATATAGAGACTTTCTTGCTAAATTAACTGTGGGGGAATCTAGAGACATAACACAAGCCACTTTAGGGAGCATTCATTTTCCTGCTATACATTATTTTGCTCTCTTTATAGGTAGATGTATTTATGCTAAGGATGAAGCATGTCACATGTGTGTCCCTGATCTCAGTATTCTCAGGAGTGTTGTGTTAGGAGACCAATCTTATCATTTGGGTACCATTGTAGCTCGCTGGTTGCATCAGAATAGACATAGCGGAGATTTCTTTGGAGGAATTTATGCAACCCACTTAGCTAATTTTCTTGAGGTAGACACTCGTGAGGGTGACATGGAGTTACCCCTTCTTATTTAGATTTTGATTCTATGGTTTCCCACCAGTTTGTTGAAAGGACAGAGCCACCTCTCCAGTATCGACTAATCTTTAACAAACGTCATGTAGTCCATATTGCTCTTCCTGCTCCTGCCTTCTTTAATTTTCAGATAAAAGGAAGATATGTTATTACCAGAGAGGAGGTAGATGAATACGAGAGGAGAGCGGAGGCAGCTAGACGCTACACTGCAGCTCATGAGGCGATAGCCGCTGCGTCACAGTATGACCCCAGTTTCACTTATGGGTATCAGCCAGGCCATTCCTGGCAATAGACAAACTTAGGCTAAAATCCTAAGCTTGGGGGAGTACGTATTTCCCACCGACATCACATTCATGTTTACACACACTTATTGCTAGATGTCGGTATTCATACTCTTTCATTGTAATATCCATGCTAGTTTATTTTCTTTTTCCTGCTTTCTTCTTGTGTGTTTAATAAACCTTAAGAAAAACAAAAAAAATAGTAGTACTTTATTTCTTTGTTGTAGTAATTAAAATGAAAAACCCAAAAATATTTCCCGTTCTTCTTTTGTTTGTTGGGAGCTTTCCTGTGTAAATAGTTTTTTCTTTTCCTTTCTTTGGGGGTCGAGAAGACCATATTGAAAATGCTTAGTGGCTCATATATGCATGAATGATTATTTAACCTAGAGCCCACATTACTTGTCTTCTCTCTTGAGTTGAATGCTTGCAGATTCCAGCGTAGTCCAATGCACGTGCACTCTTATTATTATTCACATCGTTCGGTCGTGCAAGGGAAAGGCAATAATGATGATATATGATGGACTTATTGGGATGAGAAAAGCTGGTATGAACTCGACCTCTCTTGTTTTTGTAAATATGATGATTCATCGTTCATGGGTTAGCTATTATGAAGTAAGCATATTTGCAATGACATTTAGAGATTATAGTTGCTTGTGCCATGCTTGATTAGCTATGAGTTATAATGGTTTGCCTTGCGTGCCAACATGCTATTTGAATGATTATAATGTGGTATGAGTGGATGGTATCCTCCTTTAAATGAATTGAGTGACTGGACTTGGCACATGTTCACGCATGTAGTTGAATCAAATCAACATAGCCTTCATGATACTTATGTTCATGGTAGATTATATCCTACTCATGCCTGTATTCGGTGTAAATTAATTTTGATGCATGTTTACGAATGTTGTCACTCTCCCAGTTGGTCGCTTCCCAGTCTTTTGCTAGCCTTCACCTGTACTAAGCGGAAATACTGCTTGTGCATCCAAACTCCTTAAACCCCAAAGTTATTCCATATGAGTCCACTATACCTACCTATATGCGGTATTTACCTGCCGTTCCAAGTAAATTTGTATGTGCCAAACTCTAAACCTTCAAATAAACATTTTGTTTTGCATACTCGAATAGCTCATATGTCAACTAGAGCTGCCCTTATCTTCCGTGTTAGGCGGGTTATTCTCAAGAGGAGTGGACTCCGCTCCTCATTCACGAGAAAAAGGCTGGTATCCGGGATGCCCAGTCCCATGCTTTGTGCAAACTAAATCAAAATAACTGCAAACAAAACTCCCCTTGGGACCCGTTGAATGTTGGAGGCACTCGTTGTTTCGAGCAAGCCATGGATTGATGCTTGTGGAGGAAGGGGAGTATAAACTTTACCATTCTGTTTGGGAACCGCCTATAATCTGTTTAGCATGGAAGATATCGTCGTCTTTTAGTTGTTATGTTGACAATGAAAGTATGCCGCTCAAAATATAATTTATCTCTATTTCAAAACGAAGCTCTGGCACCTCTACAAATCCCTGCTTCCCTCTGCGAAGGGCCTATCTATTTACTTTTATGTTGAGTCATCACCCTTCTTATTAAAAAGCACCCGCTAGAGAGCACACTGTCGTTTGCGTTCATTATTATTGGTTTATTTCGGGTATGACTTGACTAGATCTCTTTTACCATGAATTACAATGTTTAGTCAGTCCTTGATCTTTAAAGGTGCTCTGCATTTATGTTTTGCGGTCTCAGAAAGGCCTAGCGAGATACCATTTTGTTATACCATGTTATGATTATTTTGCGAAAGTGTTGTCATCCGAGTTTTGCTATTATGGCTCGCTAGCTGATTATGCTATTGATGTGAGCAATTGTGAGACCTACGTGTCATTGTGAGTATGGTTAGTTCATAATAATTGCTGAGACTTGAATGGTGACTTTTCATGTTTACAACAACAATAGCAAACAGAATTTGTAAAAGTTTTTCTTTTTCTCTTTCAGTTTGTCAACTGAATTGCTTGAGGACAAGCAAGGGTTTAAGCTTGGGGTAGTTGATATGTCTTCGTCGTATCCACTTTTCCAACCACTTTTGTCCTTGTTTTGGACTCTAACTTGTATGATTTGAATGGAACTAACCCGGACTGACGTTGTTTTCAGCAGAATTGCCATGGTGTTCTTTTTGTGCAGAAAATAAAAGTTCTCCGAATGACCTGAAACTCCACGGAATATATTAGGATAATTAATAAAAAATCCTCGCAAAAGATGAAGACCAGGGGGCCCACACCCTATCCACAAGGGTGGGGGGCGCCCCCCTACCTCGTGGGCTCCCTGGTGGCCCTCCGACGCCAACTCCAACTCCATATATTGGCTTTCAGGGAGAAAAAAATCAGAGAGAAGAAATCATCGCGTTTTACGATACGGAGCCGCCGCCAAGCCCTAATCTCTCTCGGGAAGGCTGATCTGGAGTCCGTTCGGGGCTCCGAAGAGGGGGATTCGTCGCCGTCGTCACCATCAACCATCCTCCATCACCAATTTCATGATGCTCACCGCTGTGCGCGAGTAATTCCATCGTAGGCTTGCTGGATGGTGATGGGTTGGATGAGATTTATCATGTAATCGAGTTAGTTTTGTTAGGGTTTGATCCCTAGTATCCACTATGTTCTGAGATTGATGTTGCTATGACTTTGCTATGCTTAATGCTTGTCACTAGGGCTCGAGTGCCATGATTTCAGATCTGAACCTATTATGTTTTCATGAATATATGTGAGTTCTTGATCCTATCTTGCAAGTCTATAGTCACCTACTATGTGTTATGATCCGGCAACCCCGAAGTGACAATAATCGGAACCACTTCCGATGATGACCATAGTTTGAGGAGTTCATGTATTCATTATGTGCTAGTGCTTTGTTCCGGTTCTCTATTAAAAGGAGGCCTTAATATCCCTTAGTTTTCAATAGGACCCCGCTGCCACGGGAGGGTAGGACAAAAGATGTCATGCAAGTTCTTTTCCATAAGCACGTATGACTATATTCGGAATACATGCCTACATTACATTGATGAACTAGGGCTAGTTCTGTGTCACCCTATGTTATGACTGTTACATGATGAACCACATCCGGCATAATTATCCATCATTGATCCGGTGCCAACGAGTTTTCCATATACTGATTCTCGCTTATTTACTTTTCCGTTGTTACTGTTACAATCACTACAAAAGACCAAAAACATTACTTTTGTTGTCTTTACTTTTGTTACGGTTACCACCACTATCATATTACTTTGCTACTAAACACTTTGCTGCAGATACTAAGTTTCCAGATGTGGTTGAATTGACAACTCGGCTGCTAATACTTGAGAATATTCTTTGGCTCCCCTTGTGTCGAATCAACAAATTTGGGTTGAATACTCTACCCTCGAAAACTGTTGCGATCCCCTATACTTGTGGGTTATCATGATACAAAGTGCTCCTTGAGCTGTGTCTAGAGGTAGGAGAAGGCAAGGCTAGCACTTCTCTGCCCAAGATGACTGGCTAGTTCTATCAGAGTTGGAACCCTTTGCATGGGCGCCCTAGGGGGTTTATATAGGCCTACCCCCCAGGGGTACAATGGTAATCCGTCCGGGTGCTGGGCCCGGCTGTCAGTGTCTCCAGCCTCCGGCTTCTCCGCCGCCTGGTTGGTGGCCGCTCACTGTAGTTGTGCCGTTGGTGACGGGGGCTTGGTCATCTTCAGCGTGGCTACAGTCCCGCCGCCTGGTGGGAGATCACTTTAGCCACACCTGGTCTCATCAGCTTAATGGCATGCTTGCCTCGGGGCAAGGGACGGCCGCCTGCTGGAGGCCGGCTAAGGATGGCAATTTTACCCATGGGCATATATATCCATTGATATCCGACCCAAATGGACATGGTTTGGATATGCTTTTGTGTCCATGGACGCCGCCCAAACCCGACCCGTATGCTCGTGGGTAGGGCATGTATATAATCTTGTACCCGTGGGTATATCCAAACCCGAACCGATAGTATGGTTAATGGGCCAAAATCTACTATTCCTACCTCGCAGTCACATGTCCCACTGCAATTTTACACTTTGTTATCTAAAACATGCAAAATAAATTGCATAATCCCCGTCATAACTTTTATTAATTGATATTCAATCCCCTCCGTAACATACTCCAACGCCCCTTCCCTTATTTTTATCTCCTTGCTAAATGACTCATCATTCACAACTATTAGAAAAATACTAAATGATCTTAGCTTGTTAGTGGACGTTGATTTACCATAAGTTGATGTATAGCATCAGTGAGGCCTAGCCTCCCACATGGTGAAGAATGGAGGAGCTTATGTTAACACTGTGTTATGTCTTATTTATATGTGTCGAGAGGGGACCCAATGGATATCCAGTGGGTATGGGTATCCATCGGGTTTGGACATGGACAAAATTTATCACCCATGGATTTTTTCATGGATGAACAAAGACTATCTTCATGGATATGGTTATGGATTTGGTATTGTTCAACCCGATCCAAATCCGACCCATTGCCATCCTTAAGGCCGGCCCTTCCCGCGTACGACTGATTGAGCTTCCGCCGTCTTCTATGGAGTCTCTGCCTTATAGGGCCCGCCGTCGGCAGGTCGTACCGACAGGCCGTTGTGGGGAACAGGACTCCTCCTGCTCGGAGCGACGTCAGGGGAGACATGGCACAGTGCCCCGTCGTGCGGAGATCTCCGCCTGTACGGAGCACTGTAGCCACACCTACCCCGGGCGTCGGGGGCGATGTGCTTCACTGTAGCCATGCTCTAACTTGTACTCTCGATGGGGGCTCGGTCGTACCGAGGCCGCGAGGTGGCCGCCTGCTTGATGCCGCCCTCTCTAGAGGCCGGCGGGCTGAAGCCGGCCACTCGCAATGCTGTTGGTTGGGGTTGGCCGCCCTCTCGTAGCCGGCCATACAGCCAGCCGGTTCTCAGAGGGCGGAGCTTCGTCTTGGGGCCCAGCCAGGCAGAGCTGGCCCAAAGTCTTGATAAGTCCTGGAACCTGGATGAGGCTACCCTTGGCCCATTACTCCGACACCGGCGTAGGTGGAGCCGACGGAGAGCGAGATGACGTTGACGCCGTCGCCGACGGCCTCGTCGAACGCCGCGAGTATGTCGGAGTCCAAGCAGCCGGCCTTCCAGCAGATCTTGTAGGCGGCGATGCGCTCGGTAGGGGCCATGCCGATGGCCCTCCCGCGCGCGTAGTCGTAGAACCCGGCGCCATCCACCGGCGAGCCGGCGGCCGTGGACGCGGTGTGGGTGCCATGGCCCTCTGTGTCCAGCAGCGACTTGGACTTGAGCGTCTCGTTGATGGGGTGCCCGAGGGCCTCCTCATACCCTCTTGTAAAGGAACTTGGCACCGATGAGCTTTGCTGTTGCAGAAGGCGGAGGCGTTGAACTTGGCAGCCGAGACGCAGCCGTCGGAGAAGGAGGAGGGCGGGGGGCCGAGCCCGTCGCCGACGGGCTTGAAGGAGCTGCGGTTGAGCGGGTAGACCCGGTGTCGAGCACCCCCACGACGACGTCCGACACGGCGCCGGACGCGGCGGGGAGGAGCCCGGCCGCGCTGTTGAGGTGGAGGAACTCCGGGGTGTGGGTGGGTGGTGTGGAGCTGGCACGCCTCGTCACGGTGCATGGCAAGCACGCTCGGCTGCGACGCGACGTGCGCCGCCTGCGCCTCGGTGAGCCGCGCGGCCACGCCCGTGGCGGCGCGCGCGTAGGTGTACACCAGCCGCGGCCGCGGGGTGCTCAGGCGGCGCGGGAGGCCGAGGAGGGGGCCGAGCAGAGCGTTGCGGCCGGCGCGCGCGGCGGAGAAGGACAGCGCCGGGTGGTCGGACGCGAGGTGCACGATGTACATGGACTGCGGCTGGGCGCGCGCCTACGCCTCGCCCACTGTGGCGACGAAGAGCAGGACGAGGCACGGGAGGAGTAGCTTCTTGCGGCTCACCATGGCCATGGCGCCGGAGCGGATGGATTAAAGCGTCTTCTTAAGCGGAAGCAAGTCCGAGATCAGAAGCTTGGAGATGACATGGGAGGTGTCGAGCAGCAGCTCGAGGAGCTCGCGTGCTTGCGTCACCGCCCCGAGGGCGGTGAGGGCCGCGGACGTGGCGGCGACCTTGTCCCTGAGACCGGCGAGCGGCGCGCGCATGCGGGCGGCTGCGGCGTCGACGCCCTTGAGGCGGGCACTGAGGCCGACGAAGTTGATGAGGTTGATGAGGGCCATGAGGCCGATGAGCTCGGCACAGAGGGCAGCGAGGGCGGAGCGCAGCTCGGCGGCGAGGCTCGCGAGGGGCACGTAGGAGCTGATGCGTCGTCGTTGCCGTTCCTATGCGTCGTTTTTGCGAAAGAACCCCTGGTTCCCTGCATATTCAAGCGGCTGCAACGACGTGGCAGTCAACGCCCACGTGGATCGACTTGACCACTGCCAAATCAGCGCATACGTACACAAAACCGTATAATGGACCGTAGATGACCCCTTAGAGCAAGTTTGGTGACTGTATTTCGGGTATTTGTAACCACAGGGACTAAACTTAACGCCAGCGCAAGTAAATGGACCTGTAGTGAATTTTTCTCTTACCATAAGCACCATGTACATGTTTTAGTTCTCTGCCACCGCCACTAGTTTTACTTTTGGAGTTTTGGTTGCTTTGTGTTATAGTACATGCAGCCGGAAACGAATTAAAATTGTATATGTTGTCACATACTCACATACCAATTTGTTTTCACGCGCCACCCACGTCAATGGTCAATGTAAGCAATGTACATCAGTACATGGGTACTAGACGGACACAAATTCACGTTCTCATGTTAGTGGGGCAAGTTAACTTCGATGACTTGCATGCCTACATTAAGCCACCCATGCAGATAGTACGTCTAAATACATCATAATGAAAACATATATGCACATAGCAAGTTCAGGCACAGTTAATCAAGTCTATTTCCGCAGACAATATTTTTGCCAAAATAAAATCCCCGATACAAATCCTGTCCTGGGTACAGATGTGAAAGAGCTGATATGTTTCTATTTGCAGGCCCAAGAAAGTGTGCCCAGCCAAGAACAGGATTCCGATACATGTTCCTCCACTGTTATTATCAGTGCTATTTCTCCCGAGGTCAAGCACCATGAAAGCAAGATTCAGACTCCTGTTGATGCTGCTAACTTGAAGAGGCTCTCAAGATCCAAGAAGTCTGATGGCTTCAAGGTGAACCTTCAGTCTGAGGGCAGAATCCAGAAGCCCAAAATGAAAAAGAGAAGCACTTCCTCGGCAATTTGAGGTACCTAGAGTTAGACAGAGGAAATACCTCCTCCCCCAACTATCCAAACAATTCAGCACATTGGAACCATCTTGCGTGGGATACCGAAGATGGCCTCTCTACTGCGATGTAGCTTTCTGTTTTATTACTAAAATTTGGCTTACGGCTTCTCTTAAGACATGGAGTATTTTGTATTGGAATAATGTTCGTGGCTTAAATTTGGATGACAAACAAGTTGCCCGTCAAAATGCCATTGATGTTAGTGGATGTGCTATTATTTGCCTCCAATAACCAATAACTCCTTTGATCCTGCTTTTATTAAAAAGTGTTTCCATTATTTATCAGTTTATTTACTTCTTTCACGTGGAACATCTTGCTAGGGGCATGATCATTAGTTTGAGCAGGTATATTGTTCACAATGATTTCCCCTAACTATTTTGTTCACGTCGACTCATTCGTTTCAAGATTTTAACGAATATCTATGGTTACATATTCTTTCAGACGAGCATTGGATTATTTTGAGAGATACTAATTTCACTTGGAGACCCGCTAACAAGAATAAAACCCGACATTAGAGGTCATCAACTTTTGCGCTGGACAAACTAGATGGTGGGATGCGACCATTCACCTACTGCATCATTTTCAGCCGCTTCATGTATGCCCAAAGCAAATACCTAGCCCAAGAGTGCTAGCCTACTTTCTTCCATGTTCCATATGCCGCTTGTCCATACCTAGTATTTGCTACAAGCACTATGTGTCATTCTTTGTCACAGTCATTATTACATGTTTGGTTGATTTGTGTTACGTATGCAGTTAGAGACAAATTATATATATTTTCACTTACCATTGTCTTACGGTTTTATGTATCAAACTTACATGCATACATGGAAGCAGTAATAATTAACGTTCTGGTGTTGGTTCAGCATGTAATTTTTTTATGTAAACTAGTAACTGACATGCATGTATAAAGTAAGGCCAATTCGGCAGCTTTTTCTTCAATTTCTCATGGAGTAAAAAATTTATCATCAGTACGAGTCAAGGGAATGATCCCCTGGCCCCGGATTTACACCCATAAACATTATTATGCGTAAACATCGTAATGAAAACATATATGTAAGTTCAGGACATCACGCCTCAAAAAAAAATATTCAGGGCATCACATAGCATAGTCAGGTATAGTTGGACAGATATATTTTCTTTGACAGTGTTGTTCTTTTTTTGGCGAAAAACAATTCGCTGAAAAACAATTCGTTGGACAGATATATTCTTAGTGCTTTCTCGGATGAACATCTTGCGCGGGTTCTGAATGATAGCGGGGTAGTTGTTTCTGTTTCCAACGGTGAGACCATCTCGCTGGTTCATGCGCGTGAAGAGGCCCAAGCGGCGCTCGCTGAGGCTGCTGCTCGGTGTGTGCTAGCGGGCTCGTCGGAGTTGGTACCAGTAGGGGCTGGTGCCGCCTCCTTTCCCGATGAGCGAGCAGAAGCGAGGGCGGCTTCTGATCTCCCTTCTTCCAGCCGTGCCCCGGCTCGGAAGCGTGTGGCCAAGATTGTGACCTCTTGAGGGGTCCGCCTGCGGAAACGTATTATTTGATGTGGTACCTATTTTGGAATATTAGGGATTGTGGCCACGAGGGACGGCGAACACAACTTACAGAGTATATAGCCATCGCTCTACGCCGGCCTTCGCCGGCGTGCTTTCAACAGGATCCTTGCATCAACCACTGTCTCCGATGTCGGCTTATCGGCTGCCTCGGGATCGCCGGCTGCGTCGGACTTGCAGGCTGCCGGCTTGCCTGCTGCCTCGGGCTCGCCAAATGCGTTGGCCCCGTCGTCGGCTGCGTCGGGCTCGCCGGCTGCGTTGGACTCACCGGCCCCCTTGCCGCCTACCGGGTGTTGGACGGGCTCGCCTGCACGCCGTTCCCTAACGGTCGTCGACGCTTTGGTCTGCTCAATCACCCCGCTTTACCGTCATCATCACCGAGCAGCTCCCCCGACCTTGTGTGCGACCGAATTGATCACCCGCCCACCGCGATCCACTCCATCCGCGCCACGCGACTGACCGGATCAGTCGGTTGCACGCGCCTCCACAGGTCCCGTGAAGGTTGTCCCCGAGTACAACGCACCCCTCCACCGATCGAGCAACGTAAAGCCGCTACGCCGCCCCGTCTGGCCGCAACACCGCCGCCCAGTGGTTCTCCCTGCGGCTGCACCGACTCGCTTGTTGTGGTTGCGTCACCCATTCGGTCTGTATTGTCATGACACACGGTCCACGCCGCCGCCCTGATGTCGTCCCCGTGGTCGCACTGACCCTTGTGTCACCCCTTCTAGCCGTAGCATCGCAGCACACGGTCAACGCCGCTGCCACGAGGTCTTCCGCTATCTCCCCGACCCGCCTGCTGCCGCCGCGTCGCCCCTTTATGCTGTAGAGCTGCGGTCGCGGTCCACTCCGCCATCCCCGTGTGTCGACTTCCCACGTTAGAGATATATTTGGTTTACATGTATTTTGTAGTTTAAGATTTGTATTCTGTCTCCTATATCTTATCTCTAGGAGAGACTTCTTGCCTCCAAGTCTGTACTCATATATATACTCGCCCCTAAGGCTCAATACAACATCCATCGATTCCACTTATCCCTCTCTATTCTCTTATTTCTAATAGTAAGGACTGAATCATTTTTAGAAAAAATATTGAGCTGTAGAGAGCCGCCACCTCGCCTCTCTAAGCAGGACACAAACCCTAAGATAACTCAAAAAAGCACCTAAAAATGGAGCCCTTCCACCAGCAACGGCTGAGATCCACCACGCCTTCATGGCCCTAAGACCATAGGAGACAAGGTATACCGGCGGCGGCGCCGACTGCTGTTGCCAAAGAAGGTTTCTTTTGAAATCAGACTTATTGATGTATTTCTTTGTAAGGTCTCGGTTAATAATTAATAAAATGGCTATATGCATCGTTGTGATACAGAGGCCGGGGGTCATGCATCGTCCTTTTCGAAAAAGCTACAATGTGTGATTTAATAATGGATTACAACCAATATTATCAGTATTTACCGAAAAAGGCTTTCGCCCCGCTTTATATTATAAAGCAACTGCCCAAGCCAACATCCAATAGAGGTTCACACACACACACAAACACAAAGGTCTAGTACAAATGGTAGCCAAAAGGGTTAATGCTGAGGGCACAGCTCAACAAGCCCTGAAAAACAAAAAAGCACGCACACGCGGGGTGCAACGGAGCATCTAGTCGGGCTCCGTGGGCGGCGGTGGGAGCGGGGGCGCTAAGCGGCCGCCAATGCTGCAAGTACCCACACATTTTAAAGATGGCATCAGTAGCGCGTCGGAGAGGCACCTTCTGGATGACAAGCTTATTGCGTATGGTCCAAAGCGTCCAGGCAAGGACCCCAACG
>NC_057813.1:1877302-1914005 GCF_018294505.1 Triticum aestivum
AGTGGCCCCCAACCGTCCCGCGGAAACTAGATTAGAGAAACTGGGCCATGGAGCACGAGAAGATGTGATTAGCATCCTCCACCGTGCCGCACAGGGGACAAATCCCATCTCGAGGTCCATTACGCTTGAGGACCTCCACGCCGGACGGGAGGCGTCCGCGGATCCATTTCCATAGGAAGATCCTAATTTTCAGGGGCAAGCGGATGTCCCATATCAGACTGAGGGGCTCGAGGGCCGTCGAGGGGGCGATGGCCGCGTAGAGGGATTTGGTGGAGAAGCAGCCGGATGATTCCAGACGCCAAGAAATGGCGTCCGGGGTGTCGGTGACGTTCATCGGGAGAAGGGCGATGTCCTGGAGGAGGGCATTCCAAGCGGCCACTTCAGGCGGGCCAAAGGGGCGGCGAAAAGAGAGGCGCCCTAAGTCAATATGGGCCGACTCAATAGAGACCCGAGGGTCAATAGCAATGGCGAATAGCTCCGGAAATCGCGCCGCCAAGGGGATGTCGCCAATCCACCGATCAAACCAGAATACGGTCGAGGACCCAGTACCAACCGAGATGGATGTGCCAATGCGAAGGACAAGTAGCAGCTGGATGACGGCCTGCCAAAACTAGGAGCCGCCTGAGCGCTGACAGAATGCGAGTGGCTGTCCTCGAAGGTACTTGTTTCGGATGATGGTGAGCCAAAGGCCTCCGTCGCCATTAGCAATGCGCCAGAACGAACGGGACAGGAGGGCAATGTTCATGCGCCGGGAGGAAAATACCCCAAGACCGCCCTGGTCCTTGGGTTTGTAGATATCCGGCCAGCTCACCATATGGTACTTTTGCTTATCATCCTCGCCAGCCCAGAAGAATCTAGACTGGTACTTGGCAATTTCCTTATGAAGCGTCTCATGGAGGCTATAGAAGCTCATGAGGAACCATAGAAGGTTGGCAAGCGTGGAGTTGATGAGGATCACGCGCGCAACCTTCGACAACTAGCGGCCTTTCCAGGGCTCAACACGGTGTTGCATACGGGTCACCGTGGGGCGAAGATCCGCCACGGTGAGGCGCGAATCACTAATGGGGATCCCCGGGTAGGTCGTGGGGAAAGAACCCAACCAACAATTTAGTCGGTCCGCGATAGCCTGTGCTTCCTCCGGGGGGGTACCCAAGAACCATCACTTCGCTCTTATCAAAGTTTATGGTTAGTCCCGACATCTATTGGAAGAAAAGAAGGAGGAACTTCAGGTTAGCTATGTCCTGAACAGACCCCTCAACCATTATTATGGTATCATCCGCATATTGAAGGAGGGAGATCCCTCCCCCTCCGACTAGATGGGGCACAATACCGCGGATATGGCCGGCATCCTTGGCCTTGTCGAGGATGGAGGCCAGGGCATCTACCACCATGTTGAACAGGAACGGCGAGAAAGGGTCACCCTGACGGACCCCACAGAGGGTGGGAAGTAGGGCCCAATATCACCGTTAACGTTCACCGCGGTCCGGCCGCAGGAGACCAGCTGCATGACGCGAGTCACCCAACGGTCGTTAAAGCCCTTTCGGAGCAGCATTTCCCGCAAGAAGGGCCAATTGACAGTGTCATACGCTTTGTGGAAGTCTAGCTTCAAGAAGACTGCTCGATGGTGTTTCACCCGGACTTCGTGGAGGACTTCATGGAATACCAACACCCCATCCAGAATAAATCGTCCTTGTACAAAGGCAGATTGGTTCGGGTGGGTAATCGCGTCAGCGAGCAGAGTCACTCTATTGGCGTACCCTTTGGCCAGGATCCGGAATATCACATTAATCACTGTGATGGGACAGAACTGGCAGATATCGGATGCGCCCGGGACCTTGGGGATGAGGGTAACGATCCCATAGTTAAGGCGCCCAAGATCCATGGAGCCCAAGTAGAATTCCTCAAACAGGGCCATGACCTTTGGCTTGATGGTCTGCCAGAACGTTTTGAAGAACGTTACGGGAAGGCCATCCGGCCACGGAGCCGAGGAGGGGTTCATCCCCTTAATAGCCGCGAGGACCTCGTCCTCGGTGAAGGGGCCAACTAATGCCACATTGGCCTCAACAGAGACCAACTGCACACCCAACCAAATGTCAGGGGCGAGATTAGCCCCACCCCGAGGGGTGGGGGTAAATAGAGCTTTGTAAAAGCCGTCAACATGGGCACAGATGGCCGAGGGGTGAACGAGAGGCGTATCTCCATCCCACAGGCAGTGTATGGAGTTTCGACGACGCCGGCTGAGGGAGTCCTGGATTAAGGGGTCCTCGGACAGCCGGACTATATACTTTGGCCGGACTGTTGGACTATGAAGATACAAGATTGAAGACTTCGTCCTGTGTCCGGATGGGACTCTCCTTTGCGTGGAAGGCAAGCTTGGATATTCGGATATGTAGATTTCCTTCTCTGTAACCGACTCTGTGTAACCCTAGCCCCCTTCGGTGTCTATATAAACCGGAGGGTTTAGTCCATAGAAAAACAACAATCATAATCATAGGCTAGCTTCTAGGGTTTAGCCTCTACGATCTCGTGGTAGATCAACTCTTGTAATACTCATATCATCAAGATCAATCAAGCAGGAAGTAGGGTATTACCTCCATCGAGAGGGCCCGAATCTGGGTAAACATCGTGTCCCCTGCCTCCTGTGACGCACAGTTCGGGACCCCCTACCCGAGATCCGCCGGTTTTGACACCGACATTGGTGCTTTCATTGAGAGTTCCACTGTGCCGTCGCTGTAAGGCTGGATGGCTCGCCTCGTTGTCGAGGACAACATCACCTTCGGAGGATCCCTGGCTGTAGGCCAAACTCTCCGGCTGGGAGGTTTCGTCATGACCTCCCGTTCAGCCGCCGCGCTGACGATGACTTCTCAGGTCATCAAAAACAACCTCCGCGTCAGCCCGGAATTCACCGAGCAGATGGATCCAATAGAGCTATCCTCCCTAAACGAGCTCTTGGATCGCATCGCCGCCCTGGGAATCGTTATGGATTATGATCGGATCGGGCTTAAACCCGACCTAAGGGAGATTGACTCTCCACTGGTCACCCATCAGATAGCGGTGGTGGAGGAACAAAACGGCAATTATTCCTCTATTTTGAGGACGAACTATGTCCGGATTCCCGAGCTCTCTGAGCCGGATACCCGTTTGCAGGAGGATGTGGCCCAGGCTCCGAACTTAGAATCGGGCAACAGGCCACAGATATTGGGCAACATCCTGGAGCCAGAGCTATCAAGCTCAGGAGCTCCTTCGCCCCTGTGTTCCAGATTGGGTCAGGATGTGGACTTAATTGCACCCACCCACCCAGACACTAGTGATATTTCCCACATCAGACAAGAGCCCCAAGAGACAGTACACCACTTCTGGGCCAGGTTCCTCCTTGTAATGAGCAAGGTTAAGGACTGTCACGAGGAAGACACAATCTCATTCTTTTGCAAAAATTGCATGGAAAAGGGAATCCTCAATGCCATAAGTCGCCGTGACATAGCACACTTTGCCGACCTGGCAGCCATAGTATAGAAGTACTGTGCGATGGAAAGCTCCTGGAAGACCCAAACAAAATTTTGGGATCCTCTAGCCCTAACTAAACCCCTTGTCCGAACTAAAAGGGTGAACTCTCGCAAGTCACCCAACCCAATTACAAAGAAGCCAAAGCCCGCTACAGGGGGTGGAACCGTACTGGAGGGATGGCTCAATAGGCCATGCAAAATTCACAGCACACCGGACACCATACCAACACACAACCTTAGAGCATGTTGGATACTTCGGCAGGTGGCCAAGAGCGGGAGGACCTTCTCATCAACAATACCGCAGAGCACCATACCACAGAAAATAACAATACAGTATTGACCGTCTTCGAGACTTTCACCTCAAACAACAGGCGCAAACGAGCGCTCCACAGCCTCGCCGAAGTCTGCCACATCGCAACAATAAACCCGTGGAACAATACGGCCATAACCTTCAACGCCAGTGACGAACCTCAATTCTAAACAGTCCGAGCACCAGGCGCTTTGGTCCTTAGTACAATCATCGATGAATTTTGGCTTACTAAAGTGCTCATGGACGGCGGCAGCGGATTAAACCTCATATATGAGGAAACTCTTAACAAAATGGAAATTGATAAGAGCCGCATTGAGCGAAGCAGCACGACCTTCAGAGGAATCATCCCTAGCCGGGAGGCGCGATGCGTAGGGAAAATCACACTGGATGTGGTATTCGGCACCCCGGAGAATTATAGGTCCGAAGAAATCACATTCCAAGTGGCCCCGTTTAGCAGTGGATACCACGCCCTCTTGGGACGAGACGCATTCACAAGAGCTTCCACGCTATACCCCATTACGGATACATGAAGCTCAAGATGCCGCGACCCAATGGAATCATCACTCTAGCTAGTGACCCGGACATAGCACTTCGTGCCGAAAATAAAACTGCCGCACTAGCCCTGGAGGCATTATCCAAAGCCCTCGCGGCCGAAGAGTTAACTGTGCTGCGCTCGCAGTACATAGGGACGACGTGATACTCGACAAACGACCCAAGTCCACCTCTTTTAAACCAGCAGACGAAATAGTCAAATTTCAGGTCCACCCAACGGACCCCACAAAAACAGCATCAATTGGGGCACAGCTGAACCCCATAATAGACGCCGCACTACGAGAGTTCTTGCGCGAGAATTGGGACATTTTCTCCTGTCGTCCTTCAGACATGCCAGGTATCCCACGCAGGCTGGCCGAACATAGCCTAAACATACTAAAAGGATACAAGCTGGTCAAGAAGACTCTTCGGCGATTTTCAGAACCCAGGCGACAAGCTATGGGAGAAGAGCTAGCCAAGCTACTTGAAGCCGGATTCATCAGAGAAATAAAACATCCGTACTGGCTAGCAAACCTAGTGATGGTACCAAAGCAGGACAAATCCTGGCACCTATTCGTCGATTTCAAAGACCTTAATAAGGCTTGCCCTAAGGATCCCTTCCCCTTCTCCCGCATCGATCAAATTATCGACGCTACCGCATGACACGATTCGTTGTGTTTCCTCGACGAATACTCCGGATACCATCAGATCAAGATGGTGGAGTCTGATCAAGCCGCAACAACATTTATCACTCCATACGGTCCCTTCTATTTTAACACCATGCCTTTTGGGCTCAAAAACGCTGGTGCAACCTATCAACGCATGATTCAGACATGCATGGAAACACAAATAGTCAAAATAGTGGACGCTTACGTAGACGATGTGGTCATCAAAACCAGGCGTGTCGAATCATTAATAGATGACTTGAGGCTTAAGTTCGACAATCTCCGAACATACGACATCAAGCTCAACCCGGAAAAATGCGTTTTTGGTGTACCAGCCGGAAAACTCTTGGGCTTTATTGTTTCCAATAGAGGAATCAAAGCAAACCGGGCTAAAATCCGAGCTCTGTCATAGTTGGCTACCCCAATAGACCTCAAGCAGATCTAGAAACTAACTGGATGCGTGGCTGCCCTAAGCCGCTTTATCTCCCAATTAGGAGAAAAGACGCTACCTCTTTACCGCCTTCTTCGACGCAACGAACACTTCGAGTGGACGGACGCGGCTACGGCTGGGCTGGAGGAAATAAAAGCCCTCTTGGCCACCAATCCAATTCTGGCAGCGCCAAATGTCGGCGAACCCATTCTGCTATACATAGCTGCAACACACCAGTTTGTAAGCGTAGTGCTCGTCGTCGAACGAGAGACAGATGGACATAAATTCCCATTACAAAAGCCGGTATACTACGTATCCACTGTTCTCACTCCATGCAAGTTACGGTACCCATATTATCAAAAGATAGCATACGCGGTCTTCATGGCATCCCGAAAACTACGACACTACTTTCAAGAGTGTTCAATCACGGTGACCTCCGGAGTACCACTCAATGACATAATAAATAACCGCGATGCCACGGGCCGGATTGAAAAACGGGCTATCGAGCTCCTCCCGTTCGACATAACATACAAACCACGACGGGTCATTAAGTCGCAGGTACTGGCTGACTTCGTCTTCCGAATGGACAAAAGCTGAACTCCCTAAAGAGTACGGTGCGTACTCCAATTGGATCATGCACTTTGATGGCTCTAAGATGCTAGCTGGTCTAGGGGCTGGTGTCGCCCTGACGTCCCCCACCGGAGTCACAGTCCAATACGTACTCCAAATACTTTACACAGATTCCAACAATGCAGCCGAGTATGAGGGATTGCTGCACGGTCTTCGGATGGCAGTCTCCATGGGTATTCAACACTTAGAGGTACGTGGGGACTCAAATCTCGCAATATCTCAAATAAATGGAGACTTTGATGCCAAGGACCCGAAAATGGCGGCCTACCGCAATGCCGTTCTCAAAATGTCAGCTCAATTCGAGGGGCTTGAGTTCCACCATATGGTTCGAGAAAACAATCAAGCGGCGGATATCCTAGCCCGAATCGGCGCTAAACATGACCCTATCCCACCAAATATTTTTTTGGAAAGGTTGTTCAAGCCATCCATGGTATGGGAAGGGGAGTCCGGCAATACTAGTCCGGATCCGCACACAACCCCAGATCCAGAACAAACCAACATAATCGGAGGCTCTGCCAACGAAATCACACCTTCGAGCCACGTGATTATGGCAGTCATCGCCCCTTGGACGGAACCCTTCCTAGCTTACTTAAATAGGCAGGAACTCCTGGAGGACCAAAATGAGGCACGTTGCATTGTGCGGCGCTCTAAAGCCTACAATGTCCACGAGGGAGAGCTTTATAAGAAAATCGTGACAGAGTGCTCCAAAGGTGCATCTCCGAAGAGGAAGGGCGGCAGCTCTTGGCTGAAATCATGACGGACTCGGCGCCACCATGCCGCAGCCCGGGCGCTCGTCAGCAAGGCCTTTCGTACAGGTTTATACTAGCTGACAGCCTGGGCAGATGCACAAAACCTTGGCCAACACTACGTCGGTTGCCAGCTTTTTGCTAACCAAAGCCATATGCCGCCCATCGTCCTCCAAACAATCCCCATAACTTGGCCCTTTGCGGTCTGGGGGCTCGATATGGTTGGACCCCTTAAAGGAGGAAGCCATAAGAAGAAATACTTGTTGGTCATGGTCGATAAATTCACCAAATGGATAGAAGCCAAACCAGTTAAAACGGCCGAATCTGGACCAGTGATAGACTTTATATCCGGAGTCGTACACCGCTACGGTGTCCCCCACAACATCATCACCAATAACGGCTCAAACATTATAGCAGATGAGGTGAAAACCTGGTGCAGCAAAATGGGCATAAAACTTGATTACGCCTCCGTCTATCACCCCCAAAGAAATGGTCAAGTCAAACGAGCGAACGGTCTTATTATGAGCGACATTAAACCCAGAGTAGTGCGATCCTTGAAGGAATCAGATACGCACTGGGTCAAGGAGCTTGACTCCGTATTATGGGGGTTGCGGACCACGCCAAATCTCACAACCGGATAAACACCGTTTTTATGGTGTACGACACAGAGGCAGTGCTACCCTGCGATATCATCCATGATTCACCTAGAGTGCGCATATACGAAGAGAGAGAGGCCGAGATGGATCGGCAGGACAACTTCTATGCCCTGGAGGAGGAGCGTGACGTCGTGAAGGCCCGTTCTGCATTCTATCAACAGCAGGCTCGAAGGTATCAAAGCAGAGAAGTGCGGGCCAAAACTTATAACATTGGAGAACTCGTTCTGTGTCGACCAGAGAAGAAAAAGGACAAGCTCAAGCCCAAGTGGGAGGGCCCCTTCATCATTGATAAAGTTCTCACTCGAGGTGCGTACCGTCTGCGTGATGCATCAGACAATTGACTCGAGTCTAACCCATGGAACGCGACCAGACTCCGAAGATTCTACGCCTAGTGCCGAACTCCGTGTTTGTCTCCTTACCTCCGTCTTCCTTTTTAAATTATATCCTCTCTATCCCTTTTACATTTATAGCCTTAAAAGCTTCAAGTATGCTTTTACCGCACACTCTGGCCGCGCTATGTGCACCCAATATACCTAGGGGCTTCTTACACAGAAGCTTAATTGTCTTCTGGGCTTTATGCCCACCACACATGTGTCACTTCTCCGTATGTGCCTTTTTTCACCACTATATGCATCAATATGACTTAAGTTTTGGCCAAGCTGGGTTGCCTGGCTCTTGTGTTTATGCCCTATGTTCCCGTTAATTCGGCTAGGGCATAAGGGGAGCACCTTTGCGATTGTTACTGTCGGGTCAGCCAGATGTGTACCTCAGACTGGGTGAAGCCGAAAGCTAGCGTTCTTAAGGGAATATTCGGTCGGTGAACAAAAGATGTATTTTACCTATTACAAAAGATGCCCCCAAATGCTTATATCCAGTGTAAATTTTCGCAGTTCGGACATGCACATCAATGCATGCACACCCAGGGAAAGGAACCCTTACCAGAACTATTCTCCCTGGAAGATGTTTCTTACTACCCATGTAATATAACATAACTAGTTGGGTACTTGTCAGTTCGAGCACTTATGACCCCTACACATGGTTTCCACGCGTGCCCCGGTTTTCACGTAACCGAGCGAGCATTCGGATACACTCCAGACTGTCGGGTCCAGAGGTTGAAGTGAAAAGGTCGGTCAAGACAAATGATTTACAATCCGGCTAGGGACAAAAATGTGTCATTCGAAGTACAGTGTCACTTAGACTGACTAAATTCTTCTTCTATACCATCCAATAGGTTGTCTAGCCTACAGTCCTGTTGGGAATACTTAGCGGCTAATGCTACTTGGTTATACACCAGATGTACAGGGATATCCTTCCCATCTGACCCTACAGGTCCGACCTCGGCCATGTGATTCGGGTCAGCCTTGGTAAATCGCGTCTTCACCATGGCCCAGGCTTCCCTTGCGCCTTGTCGGCAGGCCGATATCTTCCATAATCGGAAGCACTGCCGTGCTCCCTTGAGCATCTCCAAGCTCCCCCATGCCTCCTGGTAGGGAGGCGGATGGCCACAAGGCTTGGGCAATGCCCCACATCACCTGCCGAACTTGTTCGTGCAGTTGTGAGAGCTCCAGCAGAAGATTGCCTGCAGATCCAGGCATCTCCTCCTCGGGACTACCTGTTAGCATGCCTACAGACATAATTCTGTTAGCACGCTTCTTCGTCGAACTTTATAGTGGTTCGTCAGAGGACTTACTGAATATGTCGCGCTGTAGCCTCTTATTCTCCTTTACGGCGTCAGCAAGCTGGGCCCGAACATCCTTTAATTCGACGTCCAGCCGGACGTTCGCGTCCTGGAGAGTATTTTTCTCCTTTATAATCTTTGTAAGCACACGCTAGCCAGCCTTCAGCTGTCGCCGAACATGTTGCTCATCCTCTGGTACGATCTCCGGATTGCCTCCAGGATTGTCTGCAGATTCTATTGTTAGAATTGCATTCATGCCGAATACTTAACTGGTACATGCCATGACATTATTTTCGTTTAAAGCAAACATTACCAGATGGGGCCTTCGTAGACTCCTCCATCACGGCAATTACGGGCCGCAGTTGGGCCTTACACTCCTCCAGCTCTTTGGATAGCTGGGTATTCTTTTCTGTAAGAATCTATGCACACAATGATCCTTAAATCAGTTGTGCCAATTGTTTCAAGTCTCAGGGGCTACTGATATACATGCTTATCAAATTTCCTTACCCGTATATCTTTTACGTACTAGTCCATGGCCCTCACAAGGCCACCTTGAGCAGCCCGGATGTACGCGTCCCCTGAGTTGAAGGCATCAAACGCCTCCTCAGAGAAGTTAGGGTCACGTAGTATGGCCCCACGGCGCCTATGATTCAAGGTGCTCTCCACCTCGGAGTTTGTAGCGGAAAATCTATCCGCATCCTCTATTGGAGGATCATCCGCGTTGACCTCTACCGTTGAGTCCGTCCTTGGAGTCCGGCTGGTGGAGGCATGACCGGCAGGTTCTCCAGATATAGTCCGGCGAGCACTTTTTTTGTCAGAAGGTAGTGGAAATTGTTATATTTTAACAATGATAAATTTGTGGCAGGTTTTTTAAACATACCTTTGCAACGGCGTCTCGGTCCCATCTGCCTTCCTTTTAAGCCTACCCGGCTTTGGTGCCCCTTGTTGGCGAGTGATAACCCACAAGTGTAGGGGATCGCAACAGTTTTTGATAAGTAAGAGTGTCGAACCCAACGAGGAGCTAAAGGTAGAATAAATATTCCCTCAAGTTCTATCGACCACCAATACAACTCTATGCACGCTTAACGTTCTCTTTACCTGAAACAAGTATGAAACTAGAAGTACTTTGTAGGTGTTGTTTGATAGGTTTGCAAGAAAATAATGAGCACGTAAATATAAACTAGGGGCTGTTTAGATAAAGATGCAATAAAGTAAATATAGCGAGTGTGGAAAAGTGGTTGTAGGAGTTGTGAAATTGTCCCTAACCAATTGACTATGTTATTAGACCGGTAATCACTATTGCAATTCTATTTGAGGCAGAGGCATAAGCTAACATACTTTCTCTACTTGGATCATATGCACTTATGATTGTAACTCTAGCAAGCATCCACAACTACTAAAGATTCATTAAGGTATAACCCAACCATAGCATTAAAGTATCAAGTCCCCTTTTATCCCATACTCAAACAACCTACTTACTCGGGTCTGTGCTTCTGTCACTCACGCCACCCACCATAAGCAAATCATAAACATATTGCAAACCCTACAGCGGGAATCCCTCATGCTTGCGCGACACGAAGGGAACCATAGGACAGTACCAATAATAAAACATGCAACTCAAACCAATCATAGCAATTCATCAATCATCGGTAGGACAACGAAAATCTACTCAGACATCGTAGGATGGCAACACATCATTGGATAATAATATGAAGCATAAACCACCATCTTCAAGTAGAGGGTACAACGGGATGCGGGAGAGTGGACCACTGAATATAGAAGGGGGAAGGTGATGGAGATGTTGATGAAGATGACGGCGGTGTTGGTGAAGATCGCGGTGATGATGATGGCCCCGGCAGCGCTCCAGCGCCACTGGAAGCAAGGGGGAGAGAGGCCCCCTTCTTCTTCTTCTTCTTATTCTTCCTTGACCTGATCCCTAGATGGGAGAAGGGTTTCCCCTCTGGTCCTTGGCTCCCATGGCTTGGGAGGGGCAAGAGCCCCTCCGAGATTGGATCTATCTCTGTTTCTGTGTTCTCAGATTCTACCCCTTCACCATTTCTTTAATATCCGGAGATCCGTAACTCCGATTGGGGTGAATCTTTCGCCAGAATTTTCTCATAAAATTAGCTTTCTTGCGGCAAAAGAAGGGCATCAACCGCCTTACGGGTGGACCACGAGGGTGCCGGGCGCGCCCAGGGGGTGTGGGCGCGCCCCCTGTCTCGTGGCCACCTGGGACACCGTTTCGTGTTGATTCTTCCTCCAGAAAATCCCAAATATTCCAAAATAATTCTCCGTCCGTTTTTATCCCATTTGGACTCCCTTTGATATTGGTTTTCTGCGAAACGTAAAACATGCAACAAACAGGAACTGGCACTGGGCACTGGATCAATATGTTAGTCCCAAAAATAGTATAAAAAGTTGACAAAAGTATATGAAAGTTGAAGAATATTGGCATGGAACAATCAAAAATTATAGATACGACGGAAACGTATCAGCATCCCCAAGCTTAATTCCTGCTCGTCCTCGAGTAGGTAAATGATAAAAAAGATATTTTTTGATGTGGAATGCTACCTAGCATAATCTTGATCATATGTCTAATCATGGCATGAATATTAAGACACAAGTGATTCAAAGCAATAGTCTATCATTTGACATAAAAAATAATACTTCGAGCATACCAATAAAGCAATCATGTCTTTTCAAAACAACGTGGCCAAAACAAGCTTATCCCTACAAAATCATATAGTTTGCCCATGCTTCATTTTCGTCACACAAAAATGCTCACATCATGCACAACCCCGATGACGAGCCGAGCAATTGGTTCATACTTTTTAATGCGCTTCAGTTTTTTCAACCCTCACGTAATACATGAGCACAAGCCACGGATATAGCACTATAGGTGGAATAGAATATATTGATGGAGGTTATGTGGAGAAGACAAAAAGGGAGAAAGTCTCACATCGACGCGGCTAATCAACGGGCTATGGAGATGCCCATTAATTGATGTCAATGCAAGGAGTAGGGATTGCCATGCAACGGATGCACTAGAGCTATAAGTGTATGAAAGATCAAACTAAAAACTAAGTGGGTGTGCATCCAACTTGCTTGCTCATGAAGACCTAGGGCATTTGAGGAAGCCCGTCATTGGAATATACAAGCCAAGTTCTATAATGAAAAATCCCACTAGTATACAAAAGTGACAATATAGGAGACTCTCTCTATGAAGAACATGGTGCTACTTTGAAGCACAAGTGTGGAAAAAGGATAATAACATTGCCCCTTTTCTTTTTTATTTTTTTTATTTTTGGGTGGTCTTCTTTGGCCCCCTTTTTTATTTAGGCTTCTTTGGCCTTTCCTTTTTTTTCTTTTTTTTCTTTTTTTTCATGGGGCTATGCTCTATAATGATGATCATCACACTTTTATTTACTTACAACTCGATATTACAACTCGATACTAGAACAAAGATATGACTCTATATGAATGCCTCCGGTGGTGTACCGGGATGTGCAATGATCTAGCGTAGCAATGACATCAAAAAACGGACAAGCCATGAAAACATCATGCTAGCTATCTTACGATCATGCAAAGCAATGTGACAATAAATGCTTAAGTCATGTATATGATGATGATGGAAGTTGCATGGCAATATATCTCGGAATGGCTATGGAAATGCCATAATAGGTAGGTATGGTGGCTGTTTTGAGGAAGATATAATGAGGCTTATGTGTGATAGAGCTTATCATATCACAGGGTTTGGATGCACCGGCGAAGTTTGCACCAACTCTCAAGGTGAGAACGGGCAATGCACGGTACCAAAGAGGCTAGCTATGATGGAAAGGTAAAAGTGCATATAATCCATGGACTCACATTAGTCATAAAGAACTCATATACTTATTGGAAAAGTTTATTAGCCCTCGAAGCAAAGTACTACTACGCATGCCCCTAGGGGGATAGATTGGTAGGAAACGACCATCGCTCATCCCCAACTGCCACTCATAAGGAAGACAATCAAAGAAACACCCCATGCTTCAAATTTGTCATACAACGGTTACCATACTTGCATGCTACGGGACTTGCAAACCTCAACACAAGTGTCTCTACAATCCACAACCACCCACTAGCATGACTCGAATATCACCATCTTTATATCGCAAAACTATTGCAAGGAATCAAACATATCATATTCAGCGATCTACAAGTTTTATGTAGGATTTTATGACTAACCATGTGAATGACCAATTCCTGTCATCTCTCTAAATAGATATAAGTGAAGCAAGATAGTTTAATTCTTTCTACAAAAGATATGCCCATGCTCTAACAAGTATAAGTGAAGCAAAAGAGCATTCTACAAATGGCGGTTTTCTATGTGAAGAAAAATAGGCAATCCAAACTTCAAATGATATAAGTGAAGCACATGAAGCATTCTATAAATCCATACTCAAAAGATATGAGTGAAGTGTAATGAGCATTCTATAAATCAACCAAGTACTATCTCATACCAGCATGGTGCATAAAAGAAAAATGAAAACTAAATGCAAAAGGTGCTCCAAGACTTGCACATATCGCATGAACAAAACGAATACGAAAACATACCGATACTTGTTGAAGAAAGAGGGGATGCCTTCCGGGGCATCCCCAAGCTTAGACGCTTGAGTCTCATTGAATATTTACTTGGGGTGCCTCGGGCATCCCCAAGCTTGAGCTCTTGCCTCTCTTCCTTTTCCTCATATTGAGACATCCTCGATTAGACACTTCATCCACACAAAACTTCAACAGAAAACTCGGTAAGATCCGTTAGTATAATAAAGCAAATCACTACTCTAAGTACTGTAGCAAACTAATTCATATTTTGTTTTTGCATTGTGTCTACTGTAATATAACTTTTTCATGGCTTATCCACTTATGTAAATTGATAGTTTCATCAAAACAAGCAAACTATGCATCAAAAACAGAATCTGTCAAAACCAGAACAGTCTGTAGCAATCTGAACATCCACCATACTTTTGGTACCCCAAAATTCTACCAAAATTAGGAAAATAAACAAGTTGTACAAAAAGACAGTGCAAAAGGAATCAGAACCATTTGGCTTTCCAATTAAAAATGTAAAATCGCGCACTACAGCCAAAGTTTCTGTCCTGCACCGTACAAACCAACAAGCATTATAAACATCCTAAAGGCAAACCTTGGCACATTATTTTTATAATACAATGGAATTGTACAAGGGGATAATTATTTTTGATGAAAAGTTTCTGTAATCAAGATTCACAAAGTTTTCGTGAGCACGAACAAAGTTCAAGGAGCTCTCCCACTTCAACAATGCTTGTCCCTCTCACTTTCACTTTCCTTTTTGAAAAGTTTTTAGGTTCCCCTCTTTCTTTTTTGTTTTTAAACTATATAAAAGCACTCAATAGAAATAAATTACTCTTTAAAACTTCTGGGTTATCTCCCTGGCAGCTCTTTAAAGCCATTAAGCTAGGCATATAGTGCTCAAGTAATGGATCCACCCAGATCCCAAGGTATATCAAAGCCAATTTTTATTAACAATGATTTGTGATTTAGTAGTGAGCACAAAGTAACATATATCATGCAACAACGAAGTCTAACTCTCTTCCTATGCATCAGCATGTCATAAAAGAACAATTCATGCACACATAGTAAAGGCCAATGCATAGTATAAGCAGTTTCTTGCAATTCTATCGTGTTGGAAACATAGAGAGGTGGAGATATAGTTCCTCTCTCATAATAACTGCAAGTAGGAGCATAAAGCACATGCATATTATATTCATCAAAATCATGATGTGCAACGGTAAAAGGTAACCCATCAATATAAGCCTTAATCAGCACAAACTTCTCCGATATAGTGTAGTTTGGAGAATTCAAAAATATAATAGGACTATCATGCGTGGGTGCAATAGCAACAATTTCATGTTTAACATAAGGAACTATAGCAAGTTCATCTCCATAAACATAATTCATATTGTCATCTTGGCCACTAGCATAGCAAGCATCATCAAAAAGGGATATTTCAAGAGAATCAACGGATCATAGCAATCATCATAGCAATCATCCTTCGGTAAGCACGAAGTGAAATTAAACAATGTATGAGTTGAAGAGTTACTCTCAATAGAAGGTGGGCACGGGTGATCAATCTGCTCTTCTTCCTTTTGTTCTTCGCTCTCCTCATCATCTTTTTCATCCAATGAGCTCATTTTTTCATCAATTTCTTCTTCCATAGCTTCCTGCAAAATATTAGTCTCTTTTTGGACAGCGGAGACTTTCTCAATAAATGCATTAATACAGTAATTGTATTCATAATTTTCATAGCAATATCTAAGTATAGCAAGATTTTCAGGCCTATAAACATCATCATCTAAAGCTTCATACTTTCCAAACAAAGATTCAATTTCATAAGCAACCTTAAAAGCAACAATTTCTTCTATTTGTTCCACATCATAGTAATCATATATACCATTATCATAAGAAGCTAAGGTTTCATTATCATTAAATTTTCATGAAAAGGTAAGGTGTGGAGCCTTCATCCTAGAGCAACAAGTAATATCATATCTCAAGCATAGATCCCGGGCATACCAACGCAATATAATAAATTGATCCCATAATAGTTTCCCTTTTTGTGTCGAGCGATAATCCCTAAATTATTCACATTGATCCAACGTGTCTCCCATTATAAAGTTGAATGGGGTTTTCTCAGGATTATCAAAGTAGTATATAATATCTTCAACATAATGAGCATCGGGGGTTTTAGGAGTTACCCCATCTCCATGAGTAGCATGTACAACTAATTTTTTTGGTATTTTGTGTTCCATATCCATAACTAAATATGGAGAACAACTTAGAACAGCAAATAAAAATTACTTAGTGATAAAGCAAACAAGCACACGCAAGAATATTCACCCCACGCTATGACTCCCCGGCAACGGCGCCAGAAAAAGGTCTTGATAACCCACAAGTGTAGGGGATCGCAACAGTTTTCGATAAGTAAGAGTGTCGAACCCAACAAGGAGCTAAAGGTAGAATAAATATTCCCTCAAGTTCTATCGACCACCGATACAACTCTACGCACGCTTAACGTTCGCTTTACCTAAAACAAGTATGAAACTAGATGTACTTTGTAGGTGTTGTTGGATAGGTTTGCAAGATAATAAAGAGCACGTAAATATAAACTAGGGGCTGTTTAGATAAAGATGCAATAAAGTAAATATAGCGAGTATGGAAAAGTGGTGGTAGGAGTTGTGAAATTGTCCCTAAGCAATTGACTATGTTACTAGACCGGTAATCACTATCGCAATTCTATTTGAGGGAGAGGCATAAGCTAACATACTATCTCTACTTGGATAATATGCACTTATGATTGGAACTCTAGCAAGCATCCGCAACTACTAAAGATTCATTAAGGTAAAACCCAACCATAGCATTAAAGTATCAAGTCCCCTTTTATCCCATACACAAACAACCTACTTATTCGGGTATGTGCTTCAGTCACTCATGCCACCCACCATAAGCAAATCATAAACATATTGCAAACCCTACAGCGGGAATCCCTCAAACCAATCATAGCAATTCATCAATCACTGGTAGGACAACGAAAATCTACTCAGACATCATAGGATGGAAACACATCATTGGATAATAATATGAAGCATAAAGCACCATGTTCAAGTAGAGGGTACAACGGGATAGGGAGAGTGGACCGCTGAATATAGAAGGGGGAAGGTGATGGAGATGTTGATGAAGAGGACGGCGGTGTTGGTGAAGATCGCGGTGATGATGATGGCCCCCGGCAGCGCTCCAGCGCCACCGGAAGCAAGGGAGAGAGAGGCCCCCTTCTTCTTCTTCTTCCTTGACCTCCTCCCTAGATGGGAGAAGGGTTTCCCCTCTGGTCCTTGGCTCCCATGGCTTGGGAGGGGCGAGAGCCCCTCCGAGATTGGATCTATCTCTCTGTTTCTTCTACTTTGTACAAATCGGACAGTATCTTTGCCAGAGCGGCGGGAGAATCCGGACCTTTACGGCCGCAGTGGGTGGCATCGTCTTCTCCATTGAAGTGCCACATGGGTTTTCCCCGATATTGCTGCACTCCCCGCATTATACATATGGACATAACTTCAATTATTGTCAGTCCTGATTTGGTCAGCGTATTTATGCTGTCCATCAGGAAGAGGATCTCTCTGTTATGTTCCACCTAGGGGCTCCTAGGGCGCCAGCTGTGGCGTTTCTTTAGAGGGGCATTTATAAACTCAGGAAGGCCCTTCCGAACAGGGTCTAGAAGAGGGACGTCCTCCATGTAGAACCATTCTGAGGGCCAGTCTTCGGATGTCTTCTTCAGGGTGCCAGATAGATATCCGGACCCGACAATGCGCCATATTTCGGCTCCGCCCACTTGATATACCGACCCCTCCTGAGTGAGGGTAGGAGGCAGAACAACCTCTTCCACAGCTCGAAATGACCTTCGCAACCCAGAAAAAGTTCACAGAAGGCAACGTAGCCTATGATGTGCAGTATGGAGGCTGGGGTAAAGTTATGCAGCTGGAGGCCGTAGAACTCCAGGAGCCCACGGAGGAAGGGACGGATTGGAAATCCGAGCCCCCTCAGCAAGAAAGGGATGAAGCATACCCGCTCTCCCTTGGATGGGTTTGGAAAGCTCCCCGTTTGCCCGCCGCCATTATAAGTGGCTGGTCCGGCTCGGACGGGGACCATGTATGCAGGTGGGAGAAACCCCTTGGTTTGCAACTCTACTAGTCGGCTATGGGGAATAGAGCATCTCTCCCAATCGCCTGGCCTAGTGCTACGGGAGCGAGAGGAGGAGCCGCGACGACCGGCCATGGTGGTATGGATTCTTCCGGGCGCGCTCTGATGAATACTCGCTGGGAAGAGATGGTGTGATTTGAATCTGAGGATCCCCGTCTCTTTTATAGATGATTTACTCGCATGGTTGGGGTTGCAATGTAAAAATGCCTCGACTTCTCGCATTCGCTCGACACGGGGAGACAACCATTATTATAGCACAGAAGCCGAGGAGCGCGGCATTGATGAGGAGCCGGACACTGCTCATTACAACAATACTCTGGAGGATTTGGAGAAGAACCCGCCTTGCAATGCCGAAGACAATCTGCGCGCCGGATTCATCGTCATTGAAGCCTGGTTCGGGGGCTACTGAGGGAGTCCTGGATTAAGGGGTCCTTGGACAGCCGGACTATATACTTTGGCCGGACTGTTGGACTATGAAGATACAAGATTGAAGACTTCGTCCCGTGTCCGGATGGGACTCTCCTTTGCGTGGAAGGCAAGCTTGGATATTCGGATATGTAGATTTCCTTCTCTATAACCGACTCTGTGTAACCCTAGCCCCCTCCAATGTCTATATAAACCGGAGGGTTTAGTCCGTAGAACAACAACAATCATAATCATAGGCTAGCTTCTAGGGTTTAGCCTCTACGATCTCGTGGTAGATCAACTCTTGTAATACTCATATCATCAAGATCAATCAAGCAGGAAGTAGAGTATTACCTCCATCGAGAGGGCCCGAACATGGGTAAACATCGTGTCCCCTGCCTCCGCTTACCATTAGCCTTAGACGCACAGTTCGGGATCCCCTACCCGAGATCTGCCGGTTTTGACACCGACACCGGCCGTTCACGACCGCCTGGAAATATGTGGTGTTTGCATCGCCACGAAGCACCCATCTTTGGGTACCACGCAACCTCCAGTAGGCCTCCTCATCCGTGTAAATGGTTGAGAGTTGATCCTCAAGATCATATCTTAGCATTCACTCATCCGGGGAGATTTCGGAGGTGTCGGCACGGGCGTCCAGGGCTTGAATAGCCAGCAGGAGGGCCCTTTTGCGCTCGCGGAGGTCCCGGCCAAGGTTAGCGCCACAGCCCTTCATGAGTTGACAGTCGAGCTTGGTAGAGAACTTCCACGATTCAACAGCGGATATGGAGCGATGAGGGGAAGCGCGAGCAAATATCCAACAAGCAATAACCGCCTTTCGAAAGCCCGCATGGTTAAGCCAGAAGACCTCAACCTGAAACCGCGGCGGGGTGGGGGGACGCTCGTCCGCGATGGAGAGGAGGAGAGGGACGTGGTCAGACCCAATCCAGGTAATCGCCCAAAGCGATGCCAGGGGGCAGCATAATTCCCATTCCGGGAAAACTAGGACGCGATCCAATACGGATTGCGTCGGGTCAGCTTGGCGGTTTCTCCAGGTGAACCGGGTGCCCATCCACTCTAATTAACGGAGACTGAGCTTCGTGATCCAGTCGTTAAATAACTGCATTCGGGGTAGGTTAATTCGATCATTATTCTTCTAATCTGGGGAGCGGATGAGGTTGAAGTCTCCGCCCACGACTACTGGGAGGAGGGAGTTGGAGATCTTTTGATGCAGCTCCGCAAGGAAGGTCGGGGAGCGGCAGTGGTCCACCGGTCCATAAACAATCACAACTTCCCGTTTGAAGTTAAGAGCACGCTCAAAGATCTCCATACTAACGAAGAATTCACCCCGGTCCATGCCACCCACCTCAAAGGTGGCATCCTTTACCCCTAAAAGGATGCCGCCAGAATGGCCCATGGTCCCACTAGAAGGGAGCCAATGCCAGGCGAAGAGGTGGGAACTAAGGCAATCAAGCTCATGGAGGGAGAACTCAGTGCGCATGGTTTCCTGGATGGCAATGATGTCAATGTGTTCATCTCGCACGTACTCGATGAGTTTGCGGCGTCGGCCATCATGGCCGAAGCCGCGGATGTTCCAAAAAAGGGCCCGCATCCAAGCCCCCATCGGGGGGCTACTTGACCCCAGGAAGCGGGATGCGCGTTGTGCGTGAAGCGCAGCTGTGCGGGAACGAGTGCGCCCATAGATCACCCCGTTGACCACCGGAGGAGCCCGAACCGCGGAAGTGGCGGTCGATTCCTCGGGAGGTCAAAGCAGGCAGCCCGAGATTCATCTACCTTTCCATTTAGGATCTCGTGAGCCCTAATGGCCGCAATCTGTTCTAAGGGGGGACCAACTTCCCCCCTGAATATGATGGCAGAGTCAGTGGCCACCTTGGCGAGGTGGCCGAGAGGTATGTCCTCAACCGCGGAAAAGGAACAACTGGAAGAGCTCGGGAGGGCGGGCCGGATCGAGGTTCTGGGCCGCCGCCCAGATCTCTGCTCGCTCGGTGATGGACGAAACCGAGAAGTCCGCCGGGCAGGCCGCATCGAGGCGGGCCCTACGGCGAGACGCAGTCACCGACGTCGAGGAGGAGCAGGGCCGCCTGGCGTACGCCACCATCTGGGGAGGGTGCACGGAGACCGGGGTGGTCATGTCCACGGCCACCGCCGAGGCCGGAGAAGCAGGAGAGGCGAGGCGGGCGTCGAGGGCCACTGGCGGGGGAAGCAGGGTGACGAGCTCCAGGATGTTGCTAGACGCGTCCCCCGTGGGTGGAAGGACCGAAGAAGGCCCGCCGAGGGGGGCACCACCGTCGCCACCTGTGGGGACCGGGGAGCTCAAACCAGGGGGACGGGGGGTCCGGGCTCGACGGAGAGGGGCGAAGGGCGGAGTCGGTGGACGGGGAGTGAGGCGACGAAGGCGGCACGATGAGCAGACCCACACTGGAGATGTCACTGGCCGACTCCGAAAGAGGAGGAGAGGGTGCAACCGGGGAGGGGGGGGCTGCCAGATGAAGAGCCACCACGAGGTCAGCGGAAGACACCCTGGTGCGCCCTGCCCCGGAGCTGCCACGGCCCAAAGGTGGGTTGACGGGCTCGCGGGACGGGGCGCGTGATGCTACGTCTTGAGCTTGCGTTGGTTTTCCTCGAAGAGGAGAGGGTGATGCAGCAATAGTAGCTTAAGTATTTCCCTCAGTTTTTGAGAACCAAGGTATCAATCCAGGGAGGCTCCTCCAAAGTCCCACGCGCCTACACAAACAAACTGAGAACTCGCAACCAACGCGATAAAGGGGTTGTCAATCCCTTCACGGCCACTTGCAAAAGTGAGATCTAATAAAGATAGTAAGATAAGATAAATATATTTTTGGTATTTTATAATATAGATGCAAAAAGGTAAAGATGCAAATAATATGATAAGAGATAGACCCGGGGGCCATAGGTTTCACTAGAGGCTTCTCTCAAGATAGCATAAGTGTTACGGTGGGTGAACAAATTATTGTCGAGCAATTGATAGAAAAGCGAATAATTATGAGATTATCTAGGCATGATCATGTATATAGGCATCACGTCCATGACAAGTAGACCGACTCCTGCCTGCATCTACTACTATTACTCCACACATCGACCGACTCCTGCCTGCATCTAGAGTATTAAGTTCATAAGAACGGAGTAACACATTAAGCAAGATGATGTGATGTAGAGGGATAAACTCAAGCAATATGATATAAACCCCATCTTGTTATCCTCGATGGCAACAATACAATAGTGCCTTGCAACCCTTTCTGTCATTGGGTAAGGACACCGCAAGATTGAACCCAAAGCTAAACACTTCTCCTATGGCAAGAAAGATCAATCTAGTAGGCCAAACCAAACTAATAATTCGAAGAGACTTGCAAAGATAACTCAACCATACAAAAAAGAATTCAGAGAAGATTCAAATATTAATCATAGATAAACTTGATCATAAACCCACAATTCATCGGATCTCGACAAACACACCGCAAAAAGAGTTTACATCGCATAGATCTCCATAAGAGAGGGGGAGAACATTATATTGAGATCCAAAAAGAGAGAAGAAGCCATCTAGCTAATAACTATGGACCCGAGGTCTGTGGTAAACTACTCACAACTCATCGAGGAGCAAGGATGTTGATGTAGAAGCCCTCCGTGGTCGATTCCCCCTCCGGCAGAGTGCCGGCGAAGGCTCCAGGATAGGATCTCGCGGATACAGAAGGTTACAGTGGTGGAAATCGTGTTTCGTCTGCCTCCTGGATGTTTTCGGGGTACGTAGGTATATATAGGAGGAAAAAGTACGTCGGTGACCGCCCGAGGGGCCCATGAGACAAGGGGCGCGCCCTATAGGGGGGCGCCCTCCTATCTCATGGGAGCCTCGGCTGCTTCTTGACTTGCACTCCAAGTCCTCTAGATCACGTTCGTTCCAAAAATAACGCTCCCGAAGGTTTCATTCCGTTTGGACTCCGTTTGATATTCCTTTTCTTCTAAATACTGAAATAGGCAAAAAAATAGCAATACGGTCTGGGCCTCCAGTTAGTAGGTTAGTCCCAAAAATGATATAAATGTGTAAAATAAAACCCATAAACATCCAAAAGGGGTAATATAATAGCATGGAACAATCAAAAATTATAGATACGTTGGAGACGTATCAAGCATCCCCAAGCTTAATTCCTGCTCGTCCTCGAGTAGGTAAATGATAAAAAAAAAGAAATTTTTGATGTGGAATGCTACCTAGCATAATTCTCAATGTAATTTTCTTTAATGTGGCATGAATGTTCAGATCCAAATGATTCAAAATAAAATTTCATATTGATAAAAGAAATAGTAAATCTTCAAGCATACTAATCAAAGTAATCATGTCTTCTCAAAATAACATGGCAAAAGAAAGTTCATCCCTACAAAATCATATAGTTAGGCTATGCTTCATTTTTGTAACACAAATATGTTCCCAACTTCTATACCCCCGATGACAAGCCAAGCAATTGTTTCATACTTAAATAATCTCAAACTTTTTCAACCTTCACACAATACATGAGCATGAGCCATGGATATAGCACTATGGGTGGAGTAGAATATGATGATGGGGATTGTGTGGAGAAGACAAAAAAGGAGAAAGTCTCACATTGACGAGGATAATCAACGGGCTATGGAGATGCCCATCAATTGATGTCAACATGAGGAGTAGGGATTGCCATGCAACGGATGCACTAGAGCTATAAATGAATGCTCAACAAAAGAAAACTAGTGGGTATGCATCCAACTTGCTTGCTCACGAAGACCTAGGGCATTTGAGGAAACCAATCGTAGGAATATACAAGCCAAGTTCTAAAATGAAAAATTCCCACTAGTATGAAAAAGACAACTTATGAGACTCACTATATGAAAAACATGCTGCTACTTTGAAGCACAACATATGAGACTCACTACATGAATAACAAGGTGCTACTTTGAAGCACAAGTGTGGAAAAAGAGATAGTAACATTTCCCTTTCATTTATTTTCTTATTTTTTTTCTTTTTTTTCTCTTTTTCTTTTCCTCCTTTTTTGGGCCTTTCTTCTCTCTTTTTTTTCTTTTTGGGAATGCTCTAATAATGATGATCATCACACTTCTATTGATTACAACATATGAATTACAACTCAAAACTAGAACAAGATATGACTCTATATGAATGCCTCCGGTGGTGTACCGGGATGGTGCAATGAATCAAGAGTGACATGTATGAAAAATAATGCATGGTGGCTTTGCCACAAATACGATGTCAACTACATGATCATGCAATGGCAATATGACAAAAGTAATGTATGTCATGATGATAAACGGAACGGTGGAACGTTGCATGGCAATATATCTCGGAATGGCTATGGAAATGCCATAATAGGTAGGTATGGTGGCTGTTTTAAGGAAGATATAAGGAGGTTTATTTGTGATAGAGTGTATCGTATCATGGGGTTTGGATGCACCGGCGAAGTTTGCACCAACTCTCAAGGTGAGAAAGGGCAATGCACGGTACCGAAGAGGCTAGCAATGGCGGAAAGGTAAAAGTGTGTATAATCCATGGACTCAACATTAGTCAAAAGAACTCATATACTTATTGCAAAAATTTAGAAGTCATCAAAAATCAAGTACTACACGCATGCTCCTAGGGGGATAGATTGGTAGGAAAAGACCATCGCTCGTCCCCGACCGCCAGTCATAAGGATGCACAAGCCAGGTACACTTCATGTTTCAAATTTGTTACATAACTTTAACCATACGTGCATGCTACGGGACTTGCTAACTTCAACACAAGCATTCTTTAAATTCATAATCACCCAACTAGCATGACTTTAATAACACTACCTCCATATCTCAAAACAATTATCAAGTATCGAATTGATCATAGCATCCAATTCACTTCCTATGATAGTTTTTATTATACCCAACTTGGATGCTCACCATTCTAGGACTAAATTATAACCATAGAAAATACCATGATATTCTAAAAGACTCTCAAAATAATAAAAGTGAAGTATGAGAGACTAGCAATTTCTCCAAAATTAAGACACCACCGTGCTCTAAAAGATATAAGTGAAGCACTAGAGCAAAAACTATCAAGCTCAAAAGATATAAGTGAAGAACATAGAGTATTCTAGCAAATTCTAATCAAATAGGCTTCTCAAAAAATGTGTGTACAGCAAGGATGATTGTGTTAAACTAAAAAGCAAAGTCTAATATAATACACGACGCTCCAAGCAAAACACAAATCATGTGGCGAATAAAAATTATGGCCCCAAGTAAAGTTACCAATGAACGAAGACGAAAGACGGGATGCCTTCCCGGGGCATCCCCAAGCTTAGGATTTTGGCTATCCTTGAATATCTTGGGGTTCCTTGGGCATCCCCAAGCTTAGGATCTTGCCACCCTTTATTCCATAGTCCATAAAAGCTTTACCCAAAACTTGAGAACTTCACAACACAAAACTCAACAGGAAATCTTATAAGCTCCATTAGTGAAAGAAAACAAAACCACCACATAAGGTACTGTAATGAACTCACTATTTATTTATTTTGGTGTTAAACCTACTGTATTCCAACTTATCTATGGTTTATAAACTATTTTACTAGCCATAGATGCATCAAAATAAGCAAACAACACATGGAAAACAGAATCTGTCAAAAACAGAACAGTCTGTAGCAATATGTAACTAACGCAAACTTCTAGAACTCTAAAAATCCTACCAAAATAGGATGTACTGGACAATTTGTTTATTGATCAGAAGCAAAAATAATCAACGCAAAATCATGTTTCTGTGATTTATTTTATTGTTTCTCGTGAGCGCAAAGTTTCTGTTTTTCAGCAGAATCAAATCAACTATCATCATAGTTTATCCTATAGGTTCTACTTGGCACAAACACTAAATAAAAGATAAAAACACATCTAAACAGAAGGTAGATGCTAAATTTATTACTAAACAGGAAGTAAAACAAAAAACACAAAGAAAATTGGGTTGCCTCCCAACTAGCGCTATCGTTTAACGCCCCTAGCTAGGCATAAAAGTGAAGATAGATCTAATGAGTGCCATCTTTGGCACTTGATTCATAAGTAGCCCGCATGATAGATTCATAAGGTAATTTGACTTTATTTCTTGGAAAGTGCTCCATGCCTTTCTTTAATGGTAATTGGAATCTAATATTCCCTTCCTTCATATCAATAATCGCGCCAATCGTTCTATGGAAAGGTTTACCAAGAATAATAGGGCAAGAAAGATTGCAATCTATATCAAGAACGATAAAATCCATGGGCACCAAATTTCTATTTGCAACAATAAGAACATCATTGATCCTTCCCATTGGCTTTTTAACGGTGGAATCCGCAAGGTGCAAATTTAAAGAGCAATCATCAAGATCATGGAAGACTAGAATATCGCATAAAGTTTTCGGAATCGTGGAAACACTAGCACCCAAATCACACAAAGAAAAACACTCATGATCTTTAATTCTAATCTTTATAGTAGGTTCCCACTCATCACTAAGTTTTCTAGGTATAGAAACTTCCAAATTAAGTTTTTCATCATAAGGTTGCATCAAGGCATCAACAATATGTTTGGTAAAAGCTTTGTTTTGACTATAAGCATGAGAAGAATTAACAACGGATTGCAACAAGGAAATACAACCTTTTAAAGAACAATTATCATAATCAAATTCCTTAAAATCCGAGATAGTGGGTTCAATACTATTTAAAGTTGTGACTTCTCCAATCTCACTTTTACCAAATTTAGCATCAAAATCTAAAGACTCCGAATTCTTGGGACGCCTTCTAGGCAAAGTTGATTCATCATCAGTCCTATAATCATCAAAATTCATATTGCAAAACATAGATCTAATAGGAGACGCATCAATAACTTTAAGATCCTAATCATTATTTTCATGGAAACTAGAAGAACACGCTTTTATAAAGCTATCTTTTTTAGCACGCAATCTAGCGGTTCTTTCCTTACACTCATCAATGGAAATTCCCATTACTTTGAGAGACTTATTGATATCATGCTTAGGAGGAGAAGATCTAAGTTTAAGAGAATCAACATCAACCAAAAGTCTATCAACGTTCCTAGCCAAATCGTCAACTTTGAGCAATTTTTCTTCAAGCAAAGCATTAAAATTCTTTTGAGAAATCATAAATTCTTTCACAATATTCTCAAAATCAGAGGGAAACTTATTGAAATTACCATAAGAATTATTGTAGGAATTTCCATAATTATTAGAGGAATTACTAGGGAACGGTCTAGCATTAAAGTTTCCTCTATAAGCATTGTTTCCAAAACTATTCCTACTAACAAAATTCACATCCATAGATTCATTATTATTATCAATAAAGGAAGACAAAGGCATATCATTGGGATCAAAAGGAGTGTTTTTAGTAGCAAACAATTTCATAAGTTCATCCATCTTTCCACTCAAAACATTGATTTCTTCTATAGCATGCACTTTTTTACTAGAAGATCTTTCGGTGTGCCATTAAGAATAATTAGCCATAATATTATCAAGAAGTTTTGTAGCATCACCCAACGTTATTTCCATAAACATGCCTCCCGCGGCTGAATCTAAGAGGTTTCTAGAAGAAAAGTTCAAACCGGCATAAATTTTTTGTATGATCATCCATAAATTCAAACCATGAGTAGGGCAATTGCGAAGCATCAATTTCATTCTTTCCCAAGATTGGGCAACATGCTCATGATCAAGTTTTTTAAAATTCATAATATTGTTCCTAAGAGTGATGATCTTAGCGGGAGGAAAATACTTAGAGATAAAAGCATCTTTGCACTTGTTCCAACAATCAATACTATTTTTAGGCAAAGACAAAAACCAAACTTTAGCATGATCTCTAAGTGAAAACGGAAATAACTTCAATTTGACAGTATTATTATCCGTATCTTTCTTCTTTTGCATATCACACAAATCAACAAAGTTGTTTAGATGAGTAGCGGCATCTTCACTAGGAAGGCTGGCGAATTGATCTTTCATAACAAGATTCAGCAAAGCAGCATTGATTTCACAAGACTCAACATCATTAAGAGGAGCAATCGGAGTACTAAGGAAATCATTATTATTGGTATTTGAGAAATCACACAATTTGGTATTATCTTGCGCCATGGCAACAAGTAATCCAACATACAAGCAAACAGAAAAAGGCAAGCGGAAAAGAGAGGACGGGATTGGGAAAGAGAGGGCGAATAAAACGGCAAGGGGGAAGTAGGGGAGAGGAAAACGAGAGGCAAATGGCAAATAATGTAAATGCGAGGGAGATGGGTTTGTGATGGGTACTTGGTATGTCTTGACTTGAGCGAAGACCACCCCGGCAACGGCGCCAGAAATCCTTCTTGCTGCGTCTTGAGCTTGCGTTGGTTTTCCTCGAAGAGGAGAGGGTGATGTAGCAATAGTAGCGTAAGTATTTCCCTTAGTTTTGGAGAACCAAGGTATCAATCCAGTAGGAGGCTCCTCAAAAGTCCCACACACCTACACAAACAAACTGAGAACTCGCAAACAACGCAATAAAGGGGTTGTCAATCCCTTCACGGCCACTTGCAAAAGTGAGATCTAATAAAGATAGTAAGATAAGATAAATATATTTTTGGTATTTTATAATATAGATGCAAAAAGGTAAAGATGCAAATAAAAGTAGATTGGAATCAAATATGATAAGAGATAGACCCGGGGGGCATAGGTTTCACTAGAGGCTTCTCTCAAGATAGCATAAGTATTACGGTGGGTGAACAAATTACTGTCGAGCAATTGATAGAAAAGCGAATAATTATGAGATTATCTAAGCATGATCATGTAAATAGGCATCACGTCCATAACAAGTAGACCGACTCCTGCCTGCATCTACTACTATTACTCCACACATTGGCCGACTCCTGCCTGCATCTAGAGTTAAGTTCATAAGAACAGAGTAACACATTAAGCAAGATCACGTGATGTAGAGGGATAAACTCAAGCAATATGATATAAACCCCATCTTGTTATCCTCGATGGCAACAATACAATACGTGCCTTGCAACCCTTTCTGTCACTCGGTAAGGACACCGCAAGATTGAACCCAAAGCTAAACACTTCTCCCATGGCAAGAAAGATCAATCTAGTAGGCCAAACCAAACTGATAATTCGAAGAGTCTTGCAAAGATAACTCAATCATACATAAAAGAATTCAGAGAAGATTCAAATATTAATCATAGATAAAGTTGATCATAAACCCACAATTCATCGCATCTCGACAAACACAGCGCAAAAAGAGTTTACATCGAATAGATCTCCACAAGAGAGGGGGAGAACATTGTATTGAGATCCAAAAAGAGAGAAGAAGCCATCTAGCTAATAACTATGGACCCGTAGGTCTGTGGTAAACTACTCACAACTCATCGGAGGGGCAAGGTTGTTGATGTAGAAGCCCTCCGTGGTCGATTCCCCCTCCGGTAAAGTGCCGACGAAGGCTCCAAGATGGGATCTCGCGGATACAGAAGGTTACGGTGGTGGAAATTGTGTTTTGTCTTCCTCCTGGATGTTTTCGGGGTACGTAGGTATATATAGGAGGAAGAAGTACATCGGTGGCCGCCCGAGGGGCCCATAAGACAGGGGGGCGCGCCCTCCTATCTCGTGGGAGCCTCGGCTGCTTCTTAACTTGCACTCCAAGTCCTCTGGATCACGTTCGTTCCAAAAATAACGCTCCCGAAGGTTTCAATCCGTTTGGACTCCGTTTGATATTCCTTTTCTTTGAAATACTAAAATAGGCAAAAAACAGCAATACGGGCTGGGCCTCCGGTTAGTAGGTTAGTCCCAAAAATGATATAAATGTGTAAAATAAAGCCCATAAACATCCAAAAGGGGTAATATAATAGCATGGAACAATCAAAAATTATAGATACGTTGGAGATGTATCACGGGAGCGCTCCGAGAGGTCCTCGTCCTCCTCATGGTCATCGAGGCGGGAGTGGCGGGATCGCTTGTGTTAGCAGTCGTCGGCATCAGCAAGACCGCCCCCTGGTGGTGGTCGACAAAGAGGCGAGGGCGGCCTATGTGGTTCCGAGGCTCGGGGCGGATCGTGAGGTTGTAGCCGTCGTTGTTGAAGAAGACCCGATTTGTGGCGTGGAGCTTGGAGGAGTCCAAGCATTTCACCTTGACACGGACCTCCTCCTCCTTGCACAGAGAAAGCTTGTCGACCACGACCACCTTGCCCAGGATCTTGGACATATTGCGAATGACACGCTCGGACCGGGCCACATCTGGCAGGCCGGCGATGAGGAGCGAGGCAGTGTCCAGAACCACCACGGCCTTGGGATCCCACCTCAGCTCGGAGATGTTCACCGCAATCCCGTTGAGGGCCATGGCGATCTTGTCGCTGCGGGTGCAGAATCCCATGCTCAGGGCGTTGGGGAAGATCATTGTGAAGGCATTGGCAGCGGTGGAGGTCACCTGCCAATCCCACTTGCACCTGCACAAGTGGTTGAGCTCGGCCTCGATCAGCTCCGAGGTGGCGACGCCCTCGCCCATGAGTCACAAGAGCCAGGAGCGAGGGGGAGGGAGGTGGGAGCTCCGGCACCTCGATGTGAAAGAAGCCCATGTCCTCGATGCCGTGGCCATACATTATGATCTCCTCCGTCACCGGGCATTCCGGACAGAGAATCGCGGGGTGACCGGCCTCCTTGCAGAGGTAGCTTATCAGTGGGTTGGGGCATGCCACCTAGAAGTGCCCGCTCAAGCCGCAGTTGAAGCACGGTAGGCCGTCGGGGGCGGGGGTGGAGCTCAAGGGAGGGGCCGTCGCGGCGGCAGAGGTGGCGGCGGCCCGGGGGCGAGGAGGGCCCTTCTTCTTCTTCTTCTTTGCGCCCTGGCGCCCCCGGTTCCCATTGCCACCGTTGGACGGCGGGAACGCTGCTTGGATGTGCGGGGGCTGGTAGCGGCGGGCAGCCGTGGTGTTGGAGTCGGTGGTGAGGGGCTGTTGATCAGGAGGGGAGGGAGACCGATCCCGACAACGCGACAAGGAGGGGTGAGGGAGTCCTATATAAGGGGGTATCCGGACAGCCGGACTATGTACTTTGGTCGGACTGTTGGACTATGAAGATACAAGATTGAAGACTTCACCCCGTGTTTGGATGGGACTCCCCTTGGGGTGGAAGGAAAGCTTGGCGATTCGGATGTAGATCTCCTTCTCTGTAACCGACTCTGCGTAACCCTAGCCCCCTCTATTGTCTATATAAACCGGAGGGTTTAGTCCGTAGGACACAACAACAATCATACCATAGGCTAGCTTCTAGGGTTTAGCCTCTCCGATCTCGTGGTAGATCAACTCTTGTAATACTCATATCATCAAGATCAATCAAGCAGGAAGTAGGGTATTACCTCCATCGAGAGGGCCCGAACCTGGGTAAACATCGTGTCCCCAGTCTCCTGTTACCATTAGCCTTAGACGCACAGTTCGGGACCCCCTACCCGAGATCCGCCGGTTTTGATACCGACATTGGTGCTTTCATTGAGAGTTCCTCTGTGTCATTGCTGTAAGGCTTGATGGCTTCTCCAACCTTCAACAACACTGTCTAGGGTGAGACTTTTTCCCCCGGACAGATCTTCATGTTCGGCGGTTTCGCACTGCGGGCCAACTCGCTTGGCCATCTAGAGCAGATCGACAGCTACGCCCCTGGCCATCAGGTTAGGTTCGGGAACCTATACTACATTGCCGACGTCCGCGGAGACTTGATCTTCAATGGATTCGGGCCCACGTCAGGAGCGTCGAACGATCGCCACGTGCATGACTTAGATATGTCGTCGGACAGTATTCGGGATATATCCCCTGCCATGGCTCCGGACGTTGATCCAGAGCAGATCGTGCCATCCGAGGACGGGTGGATGGACCCCGCCACGGAGGCCGCACACCTATCTGCATTGGATCTGAACACAGAGTCCGCTTCTAAGGAAATCTATGTCTCCGGCCCCCGAACTTGTCTTCGGTCGTAGGTCCCGGACCGCGTGCGTCCATACCCATCGAATCTGATTGGGCTCCGGTCATGGAATTAACCACTGCGGATATCTTCCAGCACTCCCCCTTTGGCGATGTGCTAAATTCATTAAGGTCTTTCTCTCTGTTAGGAGATTCCTAGCCGAACTATGTTCGGCTTGAGTGGGAAGCAGGCGACGAAGAAATTCATCACCCACCCACCACCCACTTTATAGACACGGTAGATGATTTGACCGACATGCTTAACTTCGACTCTGAAGACATCAACGGTATAGACGGCGATGCAGGAGAAGAACAGGAACCACGGCCCACAGGGCGCTGGACTGCCACCTCTTCATATGATATATATATATGGTGGATACTCCCAAAGAAAACAATGGCGATGAGGCAACAGGAGATAACCCCTCAGGGAAGAAATCAAAGCATGGGCGTCATCGGCGCCGCTCTAAGCCCCGCCAAAGCAACACCGACACTGGAGAAGAAAACAATCCATATGGCGCCAAAGAGGAATACAATCCTGATCAGCCTACCTTTGAGCAGGCCGAACAAGAACACGGGCAGGTCAGCCTAGTTGAACAGGCGACGGACGGATACCTGGAGCACGACAACTATGTGCCTCCCTCCAAAGACGAGGTGAGCCTCGGTGACGACTAATTGGGTGTACCGGAGGATCCAATAGAGCAGGAGCGCTTCAAGCGCCGGCTTATAGCTACTACAAGAAGCCTGAAAAAGAAGCAGCAGCAGCTCCAAGCTGATCAAGATCTGCTCGCAGACAGATGGACCGAGGTCCTGGTGGCTGAGGAATACGGACTAGAGCCCCCCATCAGGGGATACCTAAAGCACAAATCACTAGAAGAAGAGGCCGAAGAGCCTGCACTACCAGCACAAGATGAGGCTGACCGGCCACGTCGTGGCCAGGATAAAACGACGCACCAGTCCGCACCCCCACGCCGGTTCACTACGGTCTGGGGCAATACGCAGGACCTGCGAGACACATTGGAAAACAACGCAGGACAACCAAGATCGATCTACGGATCACGAGGGCGCGCCACAACACATGACGATGACCGTCATGCCGGACAGACTAATAATAAATCTGGCCGGGCCGAACATAACCGACTAGACCTAGCCGGACTGCATCGTGACATAGCCCGGCACAGAGGCACCGTACACCCCCTCTGCTTCACTGATGAAGTAATGGAACATGAATTCCCAGAAGGGTTTAAATATGTCAACATCGAGTCATACGATGGCACAACAGACCCTGCGGTGTGGATTGAAGATTTCCTTCTCCACATTCACATGGCTCGCGGTGATGACCTACATGCCATCAAGTATCTCTCCCTCAAGCTCAAAGGGCCAGCCAGACATTGGCTGAATAGCCTGCCAGCAAACTCCATTGGCAGTTGGGAAATTTTTGAGGACGCATTCCTCGACAACTTCCAGGGCACCTACGTGCGACCACCGGATGCTATTGACTTAAGTCACATTACCCAACAGCCCGGAGAGTCAGCCAGAAAATTTTGGACTCGGTTCCTAACTAAAAAGAACCGAATTGTCGACACTACAAGAAATATGTCAACTAGTGACCTTTTGTCAGTGACCCTAGAAGAATTGGTCATAGATCTATGACCATTTGAGACCAATTGGTCAAAAGCTGTTCGGGGGGCTCCAAACCCTAAACCATTGCGACCATTTTGGTCAGAACGGTCGTAATTTCTGTACAACAAATGGTCACAAAGCATACAGGGCCAGTCCGCTGCCTTATTTCTTGTTGTTAACGACCAAAATAGATGGTCATAGCCTTGTAGATTGTGGTTGGTTGTGATGACTAGGCGCCACCTCATCAGTTTTGCCTATGTGTCATGTCCATGTGGCAGTTTTTGCCCTAGGTTGTGAAGCAACCTATATTTCTGTCATTCCAAAAATTCCCAAAAAAATCTCATAAATTGTTTGGATCATATCTTCATCAAATATGTCAAAAACCTTCCTTGCCTAGTTCAAAAATAACTCAATAATATTCATTTTCCTACTCTGTTCAGAGCACCACTTTGTGAAGGAAGTGTTATTTATATATTCTTGATTTCCCTAAAAATTTGTGAAGACGGTCTTCTTAGTAACTGATCATCCTCAGCCAAAACTCATGCCCATTAGCCATGTGCATTTCCTGTACCGCAAATCAAACACTTGGCTGCTTATTCATGTTTGAGCATCGATCGGTCTCCTCGTGAGAATCTTATGTTATAATTTTCTTCCTAGCATCTACCTGGGGAGTGAACAACCCACTAGACATGCCTAGGCCTCCCAGAACACATGGCAAAACCACGGTCACGCGGTGACCACGCGGCGGGCATGCGAGCTTATGCGCTCTAGAGTTGGGGCCCTCAGCCACCTCCAAACCTCGATGTCTCGCCATCAAACCATGTATTTCTGATTAATAGATACTTATTTACCTAGAAATGATTTTTGGAAAAAATAAAAAGCAAACTATGAGGCACATGCAGTTCAAATTTGACCCGCTTCCAACTGAATCAGCGGGAATTTGTCTTTTTCACTAGAGGTGGATCAAAACTTCTGACATGCAACCATTTTGTCAATTGTGCATTATATATGGCCTAGTATTTTATGAAATTGATTAGGTCCAATTTTGCAACAATTATTTGGTAGTTCCTTCATAAAAAAACCTCCTTTTGGGCACTCGGAAAATGAAAAATGAATTTTCCGTGCAAAGAAAATGAAAACTTCGATAGGCAACATTGTTTGGAATTCCAAGATGCACCCTCGTGCACAATATGAGATTATTTGAACAAAATATGCCATGAATGTGGCCATAAGATTGATCATTTGGCTTGAAAGCCATGAATCTTCACGGATGATATCTCATTTCTGAGAACACTTTTTTTAAAATAATTACCGTATTACAAGTTTATTATTTTTCCTGGAAACTTGGTCACATATAATGACACAATGCGAAGGTTTTCGAATTTTTTGTTTTTGTTTGAATTTTTTTTGCCCGTTTTAAAATGCGGTCAAAACGGTGGGCTTGACCGTTCCTAGCTAGTGGTTGAATCTTGGAATTTTTTTGGTGTTTCTATGATTAAATAGATAATTATGTACCTAGAAATGATTTTTGGAAAAAATAAAGAGCAAACTATGAGGCAGCTACAGTTCAAATTTGACCCGTTTCCATCTGAATCGACGACAATTTGTCTTTTTCACCAGAGGTAGATCAAAACTTTTTTCACCCAACCATTTTGTCAATTGTGCATTATATATGTCCTAGTATTTTAGAAAAATGATTTGGTCCAATTTTGCAACAAATATTTCGGAGGTCCTTCACAAAAAAACCTCCTTTTGGGCACTCGGAAAATGACAAATGAATTTTCCGTGCAAAGAAAATGAAAACTTCCTTAGGCAACATTATTTGGAATTCCAAGATGCACCCTTGTGCACAATATGAGATCATTTGAACAAACTATGCCATGAATGTGGCCATAAGATTGATCATTTGGCTTGAAAGCCATGAATCTTCACGCATGATAGCTCATTTCTGAGAACACTTTTTTTAAATAATTACCGTATTACAAGTTTATTATTTTTCCTGGAAACTTGGTCACATATAATGACACAATGCGAAGGTTTTCCAAATTTTTTTGAATTTTTTATGCCCGTTTCAAAATACGGTCAAAACGGCGGGCTTGACTGTTCCTAGCTAGTGGTTGAATCTTGGAATTTTTTTGGTGTTTCTCTGATTAAATAGATACTTATTTACCTAGAAATGATTTTTGGAAAAAATAAAGAGCAAACTATCAGGCACCTGCAGTTCAAATTTGTCCCGCTTCTAGCTGAATCGACGGCAATTCGTCTTTTTCACCAGAGGTGGATCAAAACTTTTGACACCCAACAATTTTGTCAATTGTGCATTATATATGGCCTAGTATTTTAATAAAATTGATTAGTTCCAATTTTGCAACAAATATATGGTAGGTCCTTCACAAAAAAAACTCATTTCAGGCACTCGGAAAATGGAAAATGTTTTTTTCGTCCAAATAATATGAAAACTTCCTTAGGCAACATTGTTTGGAATTCCAATATGCACCCTTGTGCACAATATGAGATCATTTGAACAAACTATTCCATGAATGTGGCCATAGGATTGATCATTTGGCTTGAAAGCCATGAATCTTCACGCTTGATAGCTCATTTCTGAGAACACTTTTTTAAAATAATTGCCGTATTACATGTTTATTATTTTTCCAGGAAAATTGGTCACATATAATGACACAATGCGAAGGTTTTCCATTTTTTTGTTTTTTTTTGAATTTTTTATGCCCATTTCAAAATGCGGTCAAAACGGCGGGCTTGGCCGTTCCTAGCTAGTGGTTGAATATTGGAAAACTTTTGATGTTTCTCTGATTAAATAGATACTTATGTACCTAGAAATGATTTTTGAAAAAAAATAAAGAGCAAACTATGAGGTAGCTGGAATTCAAATTTGACCCACTTCCAATTGAATCGGCGGGAAATTTGTCTTTTTCACCGGAGGTGGATCAAAACTTTTTACACCCAACCATTTGGTCAATTGTGCATTAAATATGGCCTAGTATTTTAGAAAAATGATTTGGTCCAATTTTGCAACAAATATTTCGGAGGTCCTTCACAAAAAAACCTCCTTTTGAGCAGACTTTTTAAAGGTATTTATCGAATTAGAAGTTTGTTTTTTCCTAGACACTAGATCACACAATGCAAAGGCTTTCCATTTTTTGTTTTTTTAATTCTTTTTGCCAATTTCAAGACACGATTAAAACCATGGGCATAGCCGTTCGTAGCTGCGGGTGGAATCTTACAAAACTTAAATGGCCAAAAAAGGCTAGAACAATTGGAAATGCATACAAGTTGGTTATGATCATCCATAAAATATGGTATAACTTGAGTGAAAATTTTAGTGCTTCCAATTTACAAAATATTATTGGTAGTTGCTTCATAAACCCCTTTGTTTTTAGCACTTGGACATTGTTTTTTAAATTATAGCCGTAGTCTCCAACCAATCAGTACGTTTCCCCCGGATCACCCTACCGTAGGCGATCTGAACCGTCCGATCGTCCCGGATCTAACGGCAGACTTGACCCCCCCCGTCTCACCTAACTAGCCCTAGCACTACCCGCACACTCGTCCTCTCGCACCCACAGCCACTGCCCTCTCCCTCCCTCAGATCTCGATCCGATCCAGATCGATGCCGCCACCCCTCACTAACCCTAGCTTCCCGTCGCCGACGGCGGCGCCCTCCCTCCATCGCCCTCTCCTCCTTCCCTCCTCACGACCTCGTGTAGATCCCATCCTCCCCCGGTCCCGTCCCCAACCCCGCCCGGATCCACCGTGCTTGTCCACAACCGCCG
>NC_057813.1:1914266-1923938 GCF_018294505.1 Triticum aestivum
CCCCACCCCACCGTCATCCTCGCCCACGGCAGCCGCACCACCCCGCCGTCGACCTCTCCTCGATCCGCAACCAATCCCCCACCCCACCCTTCCTCCCTATCACTCGCGCAGGTGCGGACGCAGGGCACAGCGCCCAATCCAAGGCGCCGCCGTCCTCGTGCGAGCTCGCGATGACCATGACGGCGCAGGCGCTCGCGCCGCCGCCACCGGAGCCGCACACGGTAGGGCGGTGGGTGGGCACGCTGCTGGCCCCCGCCGTCTACGCGTCGCGGGTCTACTACGTGCAGGGTTCTACGTCGTCTCCTACGGCCTCGGCATCTACCTCCTCAACCTCCTCATCGGCTTCCTCTCCCTCATGGTCGACCCGGAGCTCGAGGCGCTCGACCAGGCCGGCCCCGCGCTCCCCACTCGCCTTCCCCATCCGCCCGCCTTGCCAGGGCGCCAGCACGCTTCCGGTGCCGCCGCTGGCTCCGGTTGGTGCGCGCGGAGGCGGCCAAGGAGGCGGAGGTGGGGGAGCTCAGGGTCGGGGTGTCCGTCTACAAGCCGCGCTCCTATGAGGAGCTCGTCTCCGACGCCGCCCACTCCCTCACCGCCGCCATCGACGACGGCAGGACCCGCCTCGAGATCGAGTTCCCGTAAGCATCCACTCCGCTCCACTATCCCATTCGTCTCATTTCAATCTAATGCAATCCCACGAGTGTTCTCACATCCCCTTCATGTTTCTTCCATGAACCTCCACGGGTAATCCATGACTAGGCCTCTGCCCAGCAGCATCTCTTCTTACAAGGTACTGACTGCCCGCCCTTCTTCTCCAACCCCTGCTCAAATTTCCTGCTGTGACATGTCGCCATATATTATTGGATACAGATTGATTCTAGTTACATATGCACAAAAAATCAGTCCATACATAAGAATCTTGTTATGGGACACTGCAGCAACATTGACTGAATGTTTCCTGCTGCAGCAACATTGTGGTCATCAATGGATACGAATTGACTAGTGATCGATGCACACAGATAAATAAATTCTATTATGTGGATGCACCCACATCATCAAAATACAGTTGCAGGTTGCTCACTGTTTTTACCGTCCTGTGGTGCTCATGCTGTATGTACAACATGTTGCTGAACTGAAAAATGCTATTTGCTTCACATTTTTGTTTGTTGAACTGTCCCAGAATATTTCAATTAATGTAAACCTATGAGTTAAATAAATTGTATGGGAGGCATTGACATAAGTGCTCTAGACCTGCTCTGCTCCTGTTCAGAGGCACCTTTTATTCTTTTTTGTAAAATCTCCTATCACAAGCGAAAAAGCTTCAGGCATTGAGCCATTGAGCCATTGTATTGTCATGAATATCCATGTCTCTTTATACCAGTAAGATAGTCTGATGCTAGACTAGACGTCTCTTTATGCAAGTTTATTGTCATGTCTATTTATATGTATAAAGTCGAATCAAGTAGTAACATGTGAACAACACTTGCACTGGTGTATGTAAGGAGTTAAGTACATGTTTGTTACAGCAGGATAGAGTAGATGTTTGTGTTACCATCCAATCCACTGACAACATGTTTCTATTATTGTGGTGCTTGCTTAACTCACTGCCATCTTACATTCTGTTCTTTTTTGTATACAGCTCGCCAGAAGAAGGCTGTGAAGATCTTCCACTGCGCTACCTCTGGACCTCTTCGCCCCATCGTGCAATGCCAGACCCGCAAGTACAACATTAAGGAGAGGGCTGGCAGAGGCTTTACCCTTGAGGAGCTTAAGGTGATGATCATTTCTCTGCTTTGTTTCCTTCATCTCTGATTGCCTATGAATGGTGCAGCATCATCAGTTGCAATAATTGGTTTATAACTGAGCATGGATTTTTAATGTTTGCTCTGTAACAATAGTAAATTTCCATTGTACATTTCATCAATTTCTTTCTTACTTTTGTTATCTAGGTACATAGAACTTGTGTTCTATCTGTAGCTTTTAATTGCTTGCCCCTTCCTACAATCGACGCATGCTACTTGAGTTTAGATTCAGATGCTAGATGAGATTATCATCTGTCGAGAAATTATCATATGCTAGTTAGCTTCCTACCGTCAATGCTGTGGTGTTAGAATCCTTGTATATATATACTTCTATATATACTTGTGCGCTAGAATATCATCATGCTGTTTTCCTCGAGTCATCATCTTGTTGATAGTTCTGACATAACACTGTGGAGCAAAACAGCTGATGGTTTCCAACAGGAAGGAACAATAGCTGATCCACTTGTTATTGTTGTTCAACGGTTATATCAGGAAATGCAGCCGGTCTTGCTATTGTGAGGTTCCTGCTTTAAGTTCCTTGTGACCCATGTTTCCCTATAAATACATTCATGAAAAGTTGCAGCCATTACTGTAACCGGGTTCATGGATTTCATTTTTGAACATGGCTAGCCGACCAGGTTGGCTAGCAGTGAACTGATAACTAACTTAGCTTGGTTCTGATTCTTTAGACACTCATGTGATTTATCTAACTGTTGAATCTCTTTGAACATTGCAAAGTAATGCGCTTAAGGAGTTGCATTAAAGGCGTTCATGGTGCCCGGTGTCCTCGTCAAGCTCCTTCAGTATATGAACACGGATGTCAAAGTTGTAGGAGAGCATAGGTCGTCCCTTCTTCAGGTTGTCCTTCGCCTAATCAAATGCCCTTTGTTTTGCCGCTCTGCTCCTTCTCACCATCACCACCACCATGGAAAATCCTTTGTTTTTTTATGATGGCATTCCATTTATGAATCCACTAAACTTGCTGCTGCACTTCTTCTCGGAACCTCCTTATTGCTGCTTGCTGCTACTCCTCTCTCCATTCCCATGCTTGCTTCTTCTTCTCCTAGCCTCGCTGCTGATCTTCTCTGAAGTCTGAACCCCCTGCTGCTGTTGCTGCTCTCTCTCCCTTTCCGAGCTTTTCCTGAGATGTGTACGTATGTGTCCTGCATAATAAGTTCTTTTTCTTTTGTATAAACTTTGTTTGTATGATTGAGGGCAAATTTACTTGGTTCTTTTCTCTAAACTGTGCTTGGAACATTCGTTTTTATGATCTAAAATTGCCTTCCTGTGATGATGTAGGTGCCCAGTTTGTGCTCGCTACCGAAGGAGCTCCATGTTGAAGAAGATTGAAGAGCACCAGGGTTAACACCAGGGCAGCTTGTAGAGCTTGTAGAGCTTTTATATGTATAGATCTTGTAAATGTATCACGTGTAGAGCTTGTAGAGCTTGTATATGTTAGAGCTTATTATGTGTAGAGCTTGTAAAGTATATGTTATTTGTACAATAGGAGCTCTATACTGAATCTGGCTGATAATATTTGGAGTATTATGTGTGTGTTTTGTTTATGCCAATTTAAATACTGGTTATTTATTTACTGTTAAATTGAATTATGAAGAATATGAACTTGCTAGCTGGGACCCACGTACCTGAACCTGACATCTGGGACCCATTTGACTAGTGGACCTTTTTTATATTACAAAAAAACTAAAACTTTCTAGCAGAAAAGGCCACGGCCCCAAAATGAGAAGGCTTAATTGTTGGGCTAGGCCCATCTACCTAGCCAAAATTAATATGAGAAAAAAACACAAATAGGCCGAATTGTTGGGCTAGGCCCATGTAGAAAATCGAATTGGACCGAGATGAATCTTGTGCCACATCAGCTTGCCACGTTGGATGCCTACGTGGACTGGTAGGCTGCTAGTGACCGAAACGCCACAGTACGAATATTTTGGTCATAAACGTCCACGACCTTCTCACAGAGAAGGTCGCTATAGTCAGTTTACGACCCTCAGCTTTTGACCTTCTGTTTTTGGTCACAAAAAGGTCGCAAATGAAAAACTATGACCTTTCAGTGACCAATAGTGGAGGTCACAAGATAGCATATTTCTTGTAGTGCGACTATCCGGATGCTGAGACCCTGGCGGCCTTTAAGCATAATATCCGCGACGAGTGGCTTGCCCGACACCTCGGCCAAGAAAAACCGAAGTGCATGGCGGCCCTCACGACACAGATGACCCGCTTTTGCGCGGGCGAGGACAGCTGGCTGGCTCGCAGTAACACCGTGCCAGGAAACTCTAGCACTTCAGATGTCCGTGATAGTAATGGAAAATCATGGCGCGATAGACATAAGCGTCGGAACAATGGCGACAATGCCGAAGACGGAAGTCAATGCCAGATTCAGCAACTCCAAATCCAGTCAGCGGAAGAAGCCGTTCAAAAGAAACAATCCGGGATCGTCCAGTCTGGACCGCATACTTGACCGCTCGTGCCAGATTCACGGCACCCCCGATAAACCAGCCAATCACAGTAACAGAGATTGCTGGGTGTTCAAACAGGCCGGCAAGATAAATGCCAAGAACAAGGACAAGGGGCTGCACAGCAATGACGACGAGGAGCCCCGGCGTCCGAACACTGGGGGACAGAAGAAATACCCCCCCCCCCGGGTGAAAATGGTAAACATGATCTATGCCACCCACATCCCCAAACGGGAGCGATAGCGTGCACTTAGGGACGTCTATGCGATATAGCCAGTCGCCCCAAAGTTCAACCCATGGTCATCCTTCCCGATCACCTTTGATCGTAGGGACCATCCTACCAGCATCCGTCACGGCGGCTCAGCCACATTGGTCCTTGACCCAATCATCGACGAATTCCATCTCATGCGAGTCCTCATGGACGGTGGTAGTAGCCTGAACCTGCTCTATCAGGACACAGTGTGCAAAATGAGCATCGATCCTTCACGGATCAAACCAATCAAAACCACCTTAAAAGGTGTAATTCCAGGGGTAGAGGCCCATTGTACGGGCTCAATAACACTGGAAGTGGTCTTCGGATCCACGGATAATTTCCGAAGCGAAGAATTAATCTTCGATATCGTCCCTTTCCGTAGTGGCTATCATGCACTACTGGGATGAACTGCGTTCACTCGATTCAATGCGGTACCGCACTATGCATACCTTAAGCTCAAGATGCCGGGACACCGCGAGGTTATAACAGTCAACAGAAACACAGACCGCTCCCTCCGTATGGAAGAGAACACTGTGGCCCTCCCGGCAGAAGTACAAGACAGCGTTCTTCGACAGACAGCCCATTCGGCGATAACAACCCCGAACACCGTCAAGCGAGTCCGGAGCACCCCACAACAGGATGGTCAGGCGCGACAAGAGCTCGATTGGCAATCCGGCCTCCGCCCTAGCCCCATTGAGGAGGCATTCATGCCACACGTACACAACTAAGCACTCAAAATACCATGGGCACACGCGGAGGCAAGTCGACGATGCAGCTCACAGTGCGGTTCAGCCTCCACGAGGCCCGCACAACCTTCCACTTTCTTCCTTTTCAGGACCCCACTTTCGGGTAGCCCCTTCAGAAAGCCAGACTACCAGACTCATCACTGAGGGGAACACCAAGGAGGCAAGAGGCTTTGCACACAAGGGAATACCCAGGTGGTCCCTTTCAACGATCGTTATACCTGTTTTTACATACCCGCATGCAGCCTGCCCTTGGATAGGACATGTCAAATAGTCCTATTTGTCTCTTCTTAATGCATCAATTGTAAATATACGCCTTGCCGTATTATCCAAATAACAATGGGAAATAGTATACAGCGTCAGCTTCTTATTACTATCATCATATTTTCCCTTCAATATTTATTTTATGTTGATCCGTACACTTTGGTACAATCCGTTCGCCAGGGGCTTTCTATTGAGCCCCATAATATGGCAATAAAAGTCCGAACACTGTCGACAGTGCGGCACCCCGAACTTATAGCATTATATGCATTATCTCTGAATCATGTCTTGGGTCAATAGTTGGGTTATCCCGGCTCCCTTGTTTTGGTACCTTACGTTCCGTTATATCGGCTAAGGTAGCACAGGGAGAACTATTGCGACTGTGTCCCGGTTCTTCCGGACGAGCACCTCAGTAGAGAAAGCCGAAAACTGACTGTCATGATGCGGCGAGAGTCGGTCGCTGTTCGAGAGGTCCTAAATCATTAAAGATTTTTTCCGCTTAAGGCGAGGAATCGGCTTTGTTTGATTTAGGCGTGTATAGCGCCCCAGTTCGGCCTTCCGAATACTAGGGGCTTCGCTGAAATTTAAAATTATAGACCTCTATGGCCAAGTAAGAGTTATAAAGCCATATAGTCCGATTGCCTCGTTTGCTGCGCCGAACACCTCCTTAAAGGACCAAGAACTTGGATAAAGAGTGTTTGGGTTTTCCACGAACACCCCAGTACTAGCTACACGGGGGCGGAAGCCGATGACTGGCCCACTCTCAGAATTTTATAAACGGCCGCACAGAAGATAACATTTTAAATCAACAAAGTGTTATATAGTGTACACAAAGTCGTTTTTATATTACAAAGATGACACGAGTTCATTTACTCAAAGATTACATCCTTGGGGCATTCATCGTCCACAAGGTGAGCACCTTTCATGACGCCATCATAATATTTCTCGGGGCAGCGGTGCTCCTTACCCTTCGGGGGTCCATCCTTCACCAACTTCTCAGCGTCCAATCTGGCCCAATGCACCTTCGCACGGGCAAAGGCCCGGCGGGCACCCTCAATACAGACGAACCGCTTGATAACTTCAAGTCGCGGGCAGGCACTCACCATCTGCTTTATAAGGCCGAAGTAGCTGTCGGGCAGGAGTTCACCAGGCCACATCCGGACTATGAGGTCCTTCATCGCCAATTCGGCCGCCCGATGGAGTTCGACCAACTGCTTCTGTTGGCCACTCAGAGACATTGGGTGTTCGACCCCAGTATACTGGGACCAGAACAGCTTCTCCGTCAAGCTCCCCTCTTCGGCACGGTAGAACTTCGCGGCATCTGAGATGCTGCATGGCAGATCTGTGAATGCCCCTGGAGAGCTCCGAATGCGGGTGAGTAAAAGAAATGTCTCCTCCAGATGCTTGCTTTGCATAATAAATGCCTTACCCGCCGCTATCTTCTTGGCCGCTTGGATTTCCTGGAGGGCCTTTTGGGCTTTGGCCTTGGCATCTTTTGCACTCTCGAGGGCTTTGGCAAGCTCTCGGACGCTTGCATCTTGAAGTCATGCTCCAAGGTCTCGAACTTCTTGCCGAACTCCTGGAGCTCTTGCTGTACCGCCCCCACCCGAGCATCTTGTTTCTCATGCTCGGTGCACTCCGTGGCTGCCTTGGCTTCGGCTTTGGATAGCGCCTTCTTCAGGGTTGCCACTTCGGTCGCCGCCCCTATTAAAAATCATGATGCTTTTTGTTAGCATCACCAATTTTTCTTCCCTACACGACACATGAACGGGGTATCACTTACCTTTATTCTCCTCGAGCTGCCTCTTGACGAGGCCGAGGTCCTCTGCGGTTTTCCCTAGGTCCTGCCTGAGTCCGGCAACCTCAGTTGTGCGCGCAGTGGCGGTCAGTAGTAGCGCCTGCTCATTACCATAGACAACAACTGTCAGACTCCTGCGGATTAATAATTGACCCTCCGTTTGGCTTTTTCTTTCCGAACACCAAACAGAGTATCAGGGGCTACTGTCTATTGGGTGATATTTTCTCACGCTTTTTACTTACCTCAAAGCCCGTTAGAAGGCTGGTGTAGGCTTCGGTCAATCCGCTTTTGGCGGACCGGACCTTCTCAATCACCGTACCCATGAGAGTACGGTGCTCTTCATCGATGGAAGCGCTGCGAAGCACTTCCAGCAAATTAACCGACACCTCCGGTTGGACGGAGGTCGTCGGCACGGCCGGCTCGCCCTCCTTAGCGGGGGGCTGCTCGCTTGAATCCGGAACCTGTGAAGGCGCCGGTGCAGTAACCGGCAGAGAGCCAGACTTGCTGCAGCTCCCGTCCGCATAATCCATGGGGATCTTACCCCCCATGTGCCCAGCGTCTGGGATTTTTCCTTGGGGCGTCTCTGGAAGCGTCACCCCCCGCTCTGATATCCTTTGGGACAACACCTCGGTGTCATCCGCAAGTCGCGAGGAGGTGGCCGTCGGGAGCGAATCCATCTCCGACGCACTCAAGGACCCATCCGAAGAAGATGCCCCGAGATTGGACCTGGCCGGACTGCATACACGTGTTCGATGTTATTACGAACCAGAAAGTTAGAGTCACACGAAAATATTACAGATTGCGGATACTCACGACTTTGCCCGGGGCTTGCGCCTGGGCAACCACTCCTCTTCGCTATAGGTGGCAGTGGTGGAGTGATCCGGAAGGGACGCCTTCCCCTTCTTAGGCGTCCTGGCCTCCTCCTGCGAGGCGGCCTTCCTTTTCTTCTCCTCCCCAGTGCGGGGAGGGGGCATTTCTTCATGATTCCCCCCGTCTTCGTGGGAGGAATCTGCCTCGTCATCCTCGGATGACGAGCCAATCACGTCCCTGCGCTGGAGACCTTTTCTGGTCCCCGCGGCCGCCTTCTTGGACCATTCTGCCTCCCCGGATGGGGCGGCGTTCTTCTTCGTCTTTTTCTCCCTCCCCTCCGTGGGAGGAGTACGCCTCATCGTCTTCGGGCGAGGTGTCCGGTGCAACCTCGCGCCTGAGACCTTTCCTGGTCCCAGTGGCCTTCTTTTCGGCCTTCTTCTCCGGCACCTTGTAAGGCACCGGAGCCAGCATCTCCATTAGGAGTGCAGTCCCTGGGTCTTCGAGCAGCCGAGCAGGACAGTCAATCTGCTCCGCCGCCTTCATGTAATCATGTTTTGTCAGCATGGTCACTTAAAATCCTCCCGAAAATATGCTGGGACAGGTATATCTTTTGATGGTTAGAGGACTTACTGAATTGGCGAGGCGCTTTGCACTAAGCCCGCGGTCCTCGGAAATGGGAGGAGGAACTTCGCTGGTTTTGAACAGCACCTTCCAGACGTCCTTATGCGTCGTGTCGAAAAGCTCGTGCAGCATCTCATGTTCGACTATGAAGATACAAGATTGAAGACTTCGTCCCGTGTCCGAATGGGACTCTCCTTGGCGTGGAAGGCAAGCTTGGTGATTCGGATGTAGATCTCCTTCTCTGTAACCGACTCTGTGTAACCCTAGCCCCCTCCGGTGTCTATATACACCGGAGGGTTTAGTCTGTAGGACACAACAATAATCATACCATAGGCTAGATTCTAGGGTTTAGCCTCTCCGATCTCGTGGTAGATCTACTCTTGTAATACTCATATAATCAAGATCAATCAAGCAGGAAGTAGGGTATTACCTCCATCGAGAGCGCCCGAACCTAGGTAAACATCGTGTCCCCAGTCTCCTGTTACCATTAGCCTTAGACACACAGTTCGGGACGCCCTACCCGAGATCCGCCGGTTTTGACACCGACAAGGGGGAGCGCCGCCGGGAGGACGGCCGGGCCTCCCCAGCCGGCTACTGGCCGCGGTCCCGCCAATCCGCCCGAGGGGACGCACTGTGCGCCGGGGAGCGGGAGCGGCGGTCGTCGCGAACCAGAGACCGATGGGACTGGCGGGGGGAGGAGCGACGGGAGGAGCGGGCTGGGTAGTGCCGGGCCGGATGGGAGGAGAGCTGCGGGTCGGACCAAGGAGGGTCGCGGCGGTCGTCCGCGCGGCGTTTGGGGCGGCCCACGTCGTCGCCTCATTCCCGGGGCATGGCCGGCGGGGGAGGAGGGGGGGCACGAGGGGGCCGGGGGTGCCGGGGAGAGGAGGACAGAGAGGGGCGACAAGGGGAGCAT
>NC_057813.1:1924350-1927225 GCF_018294505.1 Triticum aestivum
GAGGTCAGGACGGGGCATGCAGGGCACCATGGGACGGGGAAGAGGAGGCGCCAAACGTAGAGATGAATGGCCGGAGGGGAGCGCCTGGAGAGCACGGCCGAGAACTCCGACGAGGACACCAAGCGACGGGCCAGCCGGGGCGGAGGAGGACGATGCAGGAGCAGCGGCCTTCTAGAAGGAGCGCGCGGGGCCGCGGTCCGCGCGGCCAGTGACACCCCAGCTGTCGGCACGGTGACTCCGAGGGGGGAGCCCCCGACCTCAAGGGAGCACCTTTCACCCCCACCGGCAAACATGAGGCCGAAGCCCGGCGTCGTCGCCGGTCAACCCCGCGGGCGGCCGAACTCCAACCCCTGGGAGTAAGGCCACCGACAGAGTCGAGCCGAGGCACCCGGACCGGGGCCTTGCGGGGGACGCGATCCCGGCACACCACTCATCGCTACTAAACCATAGCGGTCCGATCAGTAAAAACCTAAGCTGACAGCCTCACCAGTTCAATTGCCTGAAGATGGTTGTTAATGCTGGTGGTGTAGAAACTGACCACTCATGCCACGAATATGAATATGCGCATTTTCCGGTGTACAAGTTTCAGGCCCCATAGGTACGTTCACTTTGAACTGGGGTGAAGTCTAAAATAAACCCTGACTTTGTACAGGCCAACGTAAATAAACCCTCATCTTCAAATCCCGGTCATTTTTAACCTAGATATGTTTGGCGCACTGGGAAAAGGGTCGATCCCAGCTGGGTTCACTCGCTAATCTCACTGAGAGGATTGCCCCACAAGTCATATTCATCTCCCTCCTCTTGTCTTCTTCCTCTATATCCTCTTCTCTCACGATCCCCTTTCCTCTCCACTACCGATCCCTCTTTCCTCTTCTACGATATTGATCGAGCCGCGCACTAGTTGGCATCGTGGCCGAGCCAGCTCCGTCCGGCCGACGACTGGAGGCAGCGGCTGTTGGAGACCTTCCGACGAAGGGGCCGGACAGAGTGGGCGGAGCGCGACGTGGCCAGCAGGGCCCGCGCGGCGCGAGCAATGCGGCTGAGGCTGGGGATTGCGGCGGCCTGCACGCGGCTTGACCAAGGCAAGCCCGGCGACGGGCGGGCCGCGCGACCAGTGGGGCCGAGCCGCTGAGGCACGCGCTAGCCGGGCCGGCTTATTACGCAGAACGCACGGCTCATGGCGCAGTTGAGGCTTGGCACGACGGCGAGGACCGACACAGCTCGGCCATGCGAGCTTGCCATCCATCAAGGGGTCGTGGTCGTGGCGTCCAATGGATGACCGCTTAGAGTGGCGGTGCACAGGCAAGCCTGGCAGCGGCCGGCGGCGCGTAGCTATGAGAAACTGCATGAAGCAGGTGGCGTCAGGCAAGAAACGAAGCACGGCGCCGTGGCTGCTAGCAAGCCGAGGCAATGACGGCGTGGTTAGCGAGCAAGGAGCAACACGACGACCAACGGAGAGATGGACGCATGGATGCATGTGCACAAACAGACGTGAGTGCATCCTGTAGTACGTTGGCTTGGCAGGACAAGGCTTGATGGCATTGACGACAGCCGCCTCTAGGTCGTCCCGAATGGCGTCGACAGCCGAGCCGACCGCGCCCGGCACACTCTCGGACGTACGATTCCGCCTGCAGCGCGTGGTCTTAGCTTGGTCAGAAGATTCCCCAAGCCATCGCTCATGTGGTTGACCACTGTCGCCATCGAGTCGGACTTGCCCAGGTGCAGCACACTCTTGAGGAGCTCATCGGTGCCGGCGCCGCTCCACTGCACCTCATCGCACTACCAGAAAAACTGGGGTTGCCGACGGCCAAATCTATGCCGACGGCACCCGTCGGCATCTATGGACCTATGCCGACGGCCAAGGAAAGGCCGTAGGCGTAGAAAAGCCGTCGGCATACATTCATCTATGCCGACGGGGCTGTCGGGACCGCCCGAGCTACGCCTATGGGGCCCGTCGGCATAGGACAGGCCGTCGGCATAGCCAGGGCCCACCTGCCTGGTCAGCGCTGACCATTTGACGGCGTTGATCCTACGCCGACGGGCGGTAACGGCGACCGTCGGCATATCTGTGGCAGAGGTATGCCTACGGCAAAGCCATCGGCATAGGCCCCTCTGCCACGTCAGCGATTCATGTGCCACGCCACGTCATCGATCCGTGGGACAACCTCCGTGTGTGCAAAGATATGCCGATGGCCTTGCCGTCGGCATACATTTATTTTAATTATTTTTTTATTTTTACTCTGTTTTGTTATTTTTACTTTATTTTAGTTTTTGTTTTTGTATAAGATAATTATGCCTTATCTAAAAAAACATACCCGATGGTATATCGATTGCCCCCCGTTACGAACGTCACTATCGCCGTGTCACGGAGGGGGGAAACGGTCGACACGGAAGGAATTCTGGTTGGTGGGGGGATTCGGGATGTAGCTATGTCACTGAAACATCGCACGGGTCCCGATGCATATGTGAAAGTGTTCATGCATGCATAGACGCCCGTCTTGGGGCTCCGGGGTGTGCCCCCCCTCACGGACGGCGCCGCCGCCGGTACTTGGAGGGGGAAACGGATGCATGGGGTCTACACGGAGGGGATCTTGCTGTGGGTCTGGCCCGGATGTTGCTCTAGAGTGTTCCTATGGGCTGACCTAACACAACCGGGTGGGGAGGTCCACTGGTCAAAGCCCGTCCGCGCAAAATCAAAGGGCTAGATCGTGTGGTCAAACGCTACAGGGTTAGGTGGGACGGGGGCACTGGAGGGTAGCAATGCCACCGAAGCGTCGCACCGGGCCCTCATACATGTGGGGTGGTGTGGTGGCATGTCCGAAGAGGCGGCACGCGTGTCCGGGTGTGCCCCCCTCATGGACGCCCTGTAGACCCA
>NC_057813.1:1927668-1928309 GCF_018294505.1 Triticum aestivum
GTGTAGACCCGACGCTTCCGTTTCCGCCCTCCAGGTGCCGGCGGCGGCGCCGTCCGTGAGGGGGGCACACCCCGGACACGCGTGCCGCCTCTTCGGACATGCCACCACACCACCCCGCATGTATGAGGGCCCGGTGCGACGCTCCGGTGGCATTGCTACCCCCAGGGCCCCCGTCCTGCCGTGTAGACCTCACGGGCGTGGCTGCCGCCGTGTCCCGGAGGGGGGAAATGGCCATGTCGGGCCGACACGGAGGGTATCTTTGGGTGGTTTGGGCCGGAATGGTGTTGGGGGGGTGCAGCACATGCCGTAACAAAAAAAAATAACAAAAATGTCGTAACAAAAAAATAAAAATGCAAATTATCTATGCTGACGGCTTAGCCGTCGGCATAGCAGCGCACATGTCCACGGATCGGTGACGTGGCAAACGGGCGGGCCTATGCCGACGGCCAGGCCGTCGGCATAGGGCCGACCTTATCCCCTTGCGGTTCGCCCCCACCACCCATTCGCCATCCATCTCCCCTTCCTCACCGACCCACACCCACGCCGTCGCCCACCACCTCCGCCGCCCGCCCGCCCTGAGCACGCCACCGCTGGCCCCGAGCCCGCCGCCCCGCGCCGCACCAACCCCGTGCCGCCCCGCC
>NC_057813.1:1928811-1933629 GCF_018294505.1 Triticum aestivum
GCCACTTCGTCCGTGCCTGCCCCTCCGCCGCCTGCTCTGGCCCGTCGTCCGTGCCTGCCCCTCCCCCTGAGCCGGCCCTCCCCCATGGTGAGCTCCCTCCCTCCCTCTCTGTAGATTTTTTTGATAATTTTGTTGTTGTTCATAGTTATGTAACTAGATGGATGGATGCATAGTTAGTTGATAGATGATTTGATGATAGTTACAAATGTGAGAAATGCAAGAAAAGCAAATATTTTTAACAAGGGGCATGACGTTAGATGATAGATTTTTTGATGATAATTGCAAATGTATGATGATTGTTACATGATAGATGATGATGTTAATGATGATAGATGATGATGTTGATGATAGATAATGATTTTTTTTTTGCGGAAGAGATGATATAGGATGCTGATTTTTATGATTCAATGATTGTTAGATGTTGATGATGAATATATTGTGATGTACTTAATTATTGTCACGGTGCAGGTTCTGTGGTGTTCCATCTTGGTGGAGTGATCGTCGTAGCAGCTGTTGGTCCCCGGTTGTCCCTCCGGTGTTCGACTACTTCCTCTATAGCCGTGGGTGAGCTACGAATCATGTGACTAGATTTCATTCTCAAGTCAACTGACGTAACCTAGGCGTCTCCCGTCCGAAAGGGTTGCATCGATAAATATGCATTCAATTGCATATTTATCACCACAGCTCTTTTGGATTGTCAAGCGTTTTCCATGGATAGCCCGAGGATGTGTGGATTGGGTATGTTCTCCATGTTCTACCCCGTTCCGAGACAGGATTTCGGCGGTGCCTCCCCATTGTTTTTCGGAGCACATTCTCTCGGCTATTTGCCGAGACGTGTATCTAGAGAACAGCGGGGAGGTGCTGCCAAAATTTTGTCTCGGAACGGGGTAGAATGGAGAACGTACTCAATCTACACATCCTCAGGTGGGATTAGGACCCATCTTTACCTATTAGAGATGTAGGGTGATTAAACGCGGTAGAAACTGAAAATTTGATGTGATTAATTTAAGTGAATCCTTAATTATGTTGTGTGGGTTGCAAAAAAGCAGAGGATGGCAGATAATCAGTGGATGTACAGTGGTTTTATCCGTCGGAATCGAGTAACATCAGAGTGGATCACGAAAACCGATGTGTATTTAAAGGAGATATTCCGTCGTCCAATGAGAATTATCCCACCATGCTCCTGTGCGAGATGTGCCAGACGTCACCGTAGAAATCAGACGGACATGAGTGAGCACCTTTGCATGCACGGATATATGCCAAACTTTGACATGCCGCCGATAAACATAGCCGAGCAGGACCGTGGTAGAGGGGAGGTGATGCGACAACGCATCAATGGATATGAGGACGACGGGGTCAGGGACATGCTAGATGATGTCATTGTTGCAGAAACGGCAAATGCGACACCTTCAGAGAATGAACCGGAGGAGCCGGAGGCAACCGCAAAGGCCTTCTTGGAGGTCTTGGCCTCGTCGAAGAAACCTCTTTATGCGGGTGCGAAAATATCTCAGCTGGATGCCATCTCGCAACTGATTGCAGTCAAGGCTGAGTAAGGCTGTAGCCAGAAATGCTTCGAAGCATTCCTGGGAGTATGGGCTAACAGCCTCCCTGAGGGTCATGAACTGCCGAAAAGCATGTACGATACAAAGAAAATCATGAAGGCACTCTCTATGGATTATGAGAAAATAGATGTTTGCCCGAAGAATTGCCTTTTGTTTAGGGACGAGTATGCGCATGACAAGTACTGTAGGAAGTGCGGTTCGTCTCGGTACATTGAGGTGGTCGGTGAGGATGGTGAGAAAAAGCAGCTAACCATCCCCGTTAAGTTTCTTCGGTATCTTGATTTTATAAAAAGACTGCAGCGCCTTTTCATCACGAAGGACTCTGCCAAAATGATGAAGTGGCACAAGGAAGGTATAAGGTACAACCCAAAAAAATCGTACATCCATCGGGAGGGGAAGCATGGAAGTCATTCGATGAAGAATACCCCGAGGAAGCAGCCGAGGCTGGGAATGTCAGAATAGCCATATCAGGTGATGGGTTGAATCCATATGGTATGTCGTCCAATCCATACAGCTGCTGGCCTGTGTTTGTAATTCCGCTCAATCTTCCTCCCGGTGCCCTAATGCAACGGAAGACCATGTTCTTGTCGCTCATCATTCTGGGGCCTGACTACCCGAGGAAGCAATTGGGTGTGTTTATGCAGCCGCTTGTGGATGCCTTGCACCATTCTTGGTACTTTCCAAGGTTGACATACGACCGGGATCTGCAGAGAAATTTCTTGATGAAAGTTTGGTTGCACTATTGCATGCATGACTTTCCCGGCTATGCTCTATTCTGCGGATGGTGTACAAGTGGTAAGATGCCATGCCCAGTGTGCATGCCGGCTCTGCGAATGATTTGGCTGAGTAAGGGTGGCAAGTATGTAGCCTTTGACCTGCATCGACAGTTCCTCCCTCCTGACCATCTAGACAGGGAAGACAAGAAGAACTTCACGAAAGGCCGGGTTGTTCATGAAGTAACCGAGATTCCAACATTTTCGAGGGCAGATGTTCTTGCTCAGCTAAAAGCTCTCAAGCCTAAAGTCAAAGGCAAAGGCAAAGGCAAAGCCAAAGGCTTCGAGGGATATGGCGAGCCGCACAACTGGACTCACATTACCCCCTTCTCGCAGCTTCCCTATTTCAAGGACCTCAAATTTCCTTACAATATTGATGTGATGCACACCGAAAAGAATGTGGCAGAGTCCCTTTTCCACACGATCCTCAACATTCCTGATAAGACGAAGGATAACGTAAAAGCTAGAGCCGATCAACAGAGAATTTGTGATAGACCACGCCTGAACATGAAGCCTCCCACAAGCGGTCGAAAAAACTGGTTCAAGCCAGATGCTGACTTTGTCCTTAAACCGCCAGAAAAAAAGAAGTACTTATCTGGCTGAAACAAATTTTGAAGTTCACCGATGGTTATGCATCGAATATAAGTAAGGGAGTCAATCTTTCAACGGTCAAAGTGACCGGCCTGAAGAGTCATGACGACCATGTATGGATTGAGCGGATAATGCCGGTGATGATTCGAGGCTATGTCCCCGAGCATGTCTGGTGAGTGCTTGCCGAGCTTAGCCATTTCTTCCGCACGCTCTGTGCTAAAGAAGTAAGTAAAGAGGTGATTGAAAAATTGCATAAGAAGGCACCGGAGTTGATAGTCAAGCTAGAGAAGATCTTTCCGCCAGGCTTCTTTACTCCGATGACACATCTCATTCTGCACCTCGCGAACGAGGTATTGTTGGGGGGCCTTGTGCAAAATCGGTGGCAGTACGGCCCTGAGAGGCAGAACAAGCATCTCCGACGGAAATGTGGAAACAAAGCTAAGATTGAAGCTTCCATAGCCTAGGCAGTTATCCTAGAGGAGGTGTCAGACCTCAGGACATCATACTATCCAGACCACGTGTTTGGTGGTGCAGGAGGAGAAACTGAAGCGGCGCTCTCACACATGCAGGCGTGGGAGATCGCCCATACGCGGACGGACCCCAAGCCTGGCGAGCCTAAGTACTACGGCAAGAAGACCGCGTGGAGGAAGGAGGCCTACTCCGCAGCGTATCTGAAGTTACATCCTGACACACCTGACCCCATTGCGGCGGATCTGGATGACAGGGCGGTGGTGAGCATACGGCCCAAGGAGCACGGTCGGGAGGCGGTTCTCGATGCTGTGGTCACTCCGACTATCTCCTACACACAGCTCCGTCGGATCGACCCGAGCCTGAGCCAGCGCACGAGCCAGCCAGTGTCCAGTTCACAGTCCCTCTTTCAGGAGCAACAATCTGTAAGTATTTTCCCTCTTATCTTCATTGCTCACTTTATTATCCGCATCTAGTAGTTTTATGAGTTCCATCATGTCATACCGTAGGCCTACCTGGAGTACACACGCCAGGAGACCATGGCGTGGCATCAGAGGCTTCATGAACACCAAGTGCAGAGGGATCGCCAGCTGGAGCAGGCTTTTCAGGAAATGGCAGCCGACAGGTGTCCTCAGTTGCAGCTAGCACAATGCCCTCCAGCACAACCAGTGCTGCTGACCTTTGAGGAGTTTGTGGCACAGAACGCTGGCCCCTCGCCGGTTAGTTCATCCCCAATCTATTCACCCAAAGCATGTCATGCCTTTCAACACAGTCATATATCCCATTAATATGTCTTTTGAACATCCAGGGAACAGGTGGATCTACCTTTGGCGGTGGTCTTCGCAGCACTCCGGAGACACGGAGCCCGACCACTCCAATCCACGGAGGCGGAGGCGGAGGCGGAGGCGGTCTTGGCGGTAGCGCTGGCGGAAGCACTGACGACCTGGGCTTCGGCGCTCTTGGCGGTGACGACCTCCGCGGTGCTCGACGTCCTGGCGCTTAAGCCTTTGGGTCACATTGTGGCGGTTCTCGATGTTGTGATAGTTATATGCTTGTGATGTTTCTTATCTTATTGTTGTTTGTGAGATTCTTATATGCTTGGTGGTGATGATACTTATATGTTTATGCTTTGTGATGTTTCTTATGATGTGTGATGATGAATTTGTTGTGTGATGCTGCTCCTTACTGTTACGTGATGTTGCTTCTTATATATGCCATCAGCATAGGCCTGGCGTGAGCTCCAAGTGGCTGACACGTGGTCGTCTATGCCGACGGCCTGGCTGTCGGCTTAGTTCTGCCCCAGGAGTGCCCAGTTGCCGACACGTGGCACGTCTGTGCCGACGGCCTAGCCGTCGGCATAGTTCTAAACTAAGCCGACGGCTAGGCCGTCGGCATAGGCAAGCCCCCAGGAGCAACGGCGTCTC
>NC_057813.1:1933917-1934616 GCF_018294505.1 Triticum aestivum
CGATGGCCAGGCCGTCGGCATAGAGGTGCCAAGTGGCGAGACGCCGTTGGTCAGCAGTTGACGGCAGCCGCCGTTAGGCGATGGCGTTGCCGACGGCCAGGGCCGTCGGCATAGATGTACGGCCACCGTCGGGTTGCCGACGGATATGTTGCCGACGGCCCTATGCCGACGGGGGCCGTCGGCATAGGCCTGTCCCGACGGCTAGGCAGGGCTCGGCATAGGGTGCGATTCCGGTAGTGTCGGTTGGGGCGTGAACTCGTGAGGAGATGCATATGATAAGTGGGCCCATGTAGTAAGTCACTGTAGAAATCAATCCCGGCTGGGATCACACCTTTCCAATTACACCAAACAAGATTTTACTCATGCAGGGTCGGGATTGACCGGGATCTGTAAATACAGGGTGCCAACTTCAGGGTTTTAAAGATTAGGGTTCATTTGCGTCAGCCCCCACAATCTCAGGGTTTATTTCAGACTTCACTCCTTTGAACTGATATGTTCTGCTAGTTTGATCGACCTCTACTACTGTATATTGTGACAGCCTCTTGGTTTAACCACTCGGCAAGGGTGGTCAGCGATCTCATCTCAAAAAAAAAATCTCAGGGTTTATTTCAGACTTCACTCCTTTGAACTGATATGTTCTGCTAGTTTGCTCGACCTCTACTACTGTACATTGTGACAGCCTCTTGGTTTAACCACTCG
>NC_057813.1:1935005-1937203 GCF_018294505.1 Triticum aestivum
AAGACAGCCTCTTGGTTCGTATGGCGGCGATTCCGTCCAGGTTAAACAAATCCCAGGCCCTAGGAAAGGGCCGATTCGGAAGGCAAAATCACGCGGCTTGCTTAGGAAGGAACCTGCAGAATAAACTATACCCGTGGAATGTGGGCCGTTGGCGATATGTACACACACATCAATCCCTATTTTCACGTCTCCATCCATCTATCGATCTATCGCTTTCGGGCAAACAAACCATATCGTCGATCGATCGGTTCCTTTCGCCTCGTCGTCGTCGTCGAGTTCCCGCGAAAGGTACGCGAGCTAGCTGTTGATCTCATCTGTATCTTACTAGAAAGTACGTACTCCATTAGGTTGCTTATTATTGATCACCATCCGTCAATGGGTTAATTAGGTTTTGTTTTGTTCATTCTAGGATCATCCGTAGTTGGATGTAGCCCTCCCAATTGCTGATGCTTTTCGCTCTCGTTCAACCGATCGATGAAGCTCTTTGTCGAGACCCTCGCCGGCAAGAAGATGACCGTGAAGGTCGACCCGTCCGACACCATCAATGTCGTCAAGGCCAAGATTCATGAGCAGCAGTGCCTTACCTTTGACGACGAGGAGCTAGACGACAGACGCAGTGTGTCCTACTACCGCATCCATGATGGATCCACTCTTCGCCTCGGTCTGCGCCCGAGAAGGAAGATCCAAATCATTGTCAAAGGGTTGACTGGAAAGGCCAGTACCCATTATTTTGAGGAGCTGGACACCGTCGATTGTGTCAAGGCCATGATCCAGGAGAGAGACGGCATTCCTGCCGCCGAGCAGAGGCTGATCTATGCCGGGAAACAGCTGGAAGATGGTCGCACCCTGGCGCACTATGCCATCCACGACTGGGCCACATTGCACCTCGTGCTCCGTCTCCGATCATGCAGTCAATGCCCAAGAGTGAGTAGTACCTAGTTAGTCCAAGAGTGCGTAACCTATTTTGTTCCATATGGCATCTGTCAAGTCTTATAGTGCTTTTTTTCCTAATCTTTCTAGTCCTGTAGCTGTCGTACATGACGATGATTACAAAGCACTAGAGTACATAAGCACTATGTTCTTCCTTCTCTGCCAACGCTACTAGTTCTAGTTTGGTAGCTTTGTGTGTTATATATGCATCTGGAGACCAGTTATATATGCTGTCACATGCTCACATATCGTTGTTTTAGCTATCATATTACATAGTGTATCCTTGTATAGTTAATGGTCCATGTAATTAGCAATATACAGAGGTACGCATACATCATCATCATGAATACTTATATCGTCTGTTGCAAATCAACTTGTTTTACCCCAATAAAAATCCTAGGGCATTTCATATCTGCAACTACAATCACACGTAAAAGAACTAATGTTTTATGGCATCTGCAAAGCACACCCACGAAAGCGAGCCAGGTCAAGATCAGGATTCCAATGCAGGCTCCTCCGATGTTATCACTGATGTTTCGCCCGAGGCCAAGCACCCTAAAAGCAAGATTGCAACTCCCATTGATGCTGCTAACTTGAGGAGGAGCTCAAGATCCAATAAGTATGATGGCTTTAAGGTGAACCTTCAATCTAACAGTAGAATCCAGAAGTCCAAGGCGAAGAAGAGATGCTTTCCCACACCGATAGGCGCTACCAAAAGCGAGGTCGAAGACGCTGGATAATTAATCTCCAGGAAGATGCTACTTCCCAGAAATTTGCTATTTTATTACCAGTATCTTGCTTATGGGTTAATTTATTACTAGATCTTGCTTATGGCTTTCTCTTAAGAACTGGAATATTTTGTGTTGGGATTTTCATGGTCTAAATTTGGATGATAAATGTTACTTCTTTCGTAATGCTATTCATACTTCTTTATATTGGCAATGGTATTGATGTATGTTGTTATTGCCTCCAAGAACCAAGAAGCAGTGCTTTGATCGTGCTTAAACTTTTTGATTAATTTATTTGCATTCTTTCACGTGGTGCATCCACTATCTGGAGCAGTGTATAGCTGTTCACAAAGATTTTCCATAACTATTTTGTTTACCTCTACTCATTTGGCTCAATCTTACAATACCTATGGTCCCTGACAAGGAGAAGATCGTGACCATTTTTCGATTGGACTTTTGGCGTACATAATCCTTTGGACGACATTGGCTTCTATTGAGAGTTATTAATTTGACTCGGTCATCTGTGAACAAGAATAAAAC
>NC_057813.1:1937543-1963464 GCF_018294505.1 Triticum aestivum
ATGTCCTGAAATCATCAATTTATAATCTCTACTCCGAAAGGGGGAGTTGGTAGTCTCGTCCCACCTCCAACCACTCTTCGTCAAACCATATATTACGCCCCCGAACGTCTTACAGGTGACCTTTCTCCAGTCCATTTGATGCATGTATTAACACTCGACACTTCTCCAAAAATCTCTACTTCTAAAGGGGAGTCGGTAGTCTCGGCTCACCGCCCACCACCGTTCATCAAACCCTATATTACGCCCGCGATGGTCTTACAGGTGACCTTTGCTCAATCGTAGCCGAATTTCACCGGTCCATCTGACGCATGCATTAACTCAATCAATTCGGCACTTTCCCAAAAACACGTCATGCATTAACTCGTTCGTGTCAAATAACTTACCAAAACTTTAACTATAATAAAAGTTGACACGCCCATTTGGCGCATGCGCACGTTTTTATTTTTGGTTTCTCTGTTTCATTTTTTGGTTTTCTTTTTTTTCTGTTTCATTTTTGTGCTCGACATTGTGAGTTGGTGGAAAATTTGGCTGGCCCATTTTTTGTCTCATTTTTGTGCTGCACAATGGATGCTAGAATTATCGTGTGTAAAACAAGTGAACATTTCGTCTTAGAATAAAAAATGTATCAAAATGGTGTGTAAGACATGTAACATTTTGTTGCCAAGTATCTTTATATCTCTCCTGGTTTTATAATGTATTATATTGAATAAAAATGTATCAAAATGGTGTGTAGGACATGCAATATCTCGTTGCCAAGTATAAGTAAATCCCTTTTGGTAATATATAAATCTATCATACATGTACTCTGGCCAACCATTCGGTGGATACATTAAGTAACAAAAATGAAATACTTCCTTGCCTGTGAGAGAAAGATAAGATGGCATGCAATCAGGAGATATGATTTTCCTAAGAAAAAGATAATGGTAGTGCATACGGGGAACCAAGCATTCCCATATGCATCAGCTAGAGGATCATGGGGAGGAGGAAAAGGAAAGAAAAATGTGTGGTGTTTCTTTCTACATTTGGGATGTCCTCACCAGCGATTCTTTCCTTTTCATATTCTTCTACTACACAAGGCGAGAAATGGTCCAATTACTTTGTTTTATTTTCTGCTTTATTACAAAGCAACAACTGCTCCAGGTGTGAGAATGCATGCGATTGCGAATAGGAAATGCGCATGTAGTCATGCCCCCATACCTGTGAGATTGGAAAGAGATTATTTACTGGGCACAACAGTTAAATCAAAATGGTTCAAAGATCAATTATTGGGGGAAAGATTAAATGCCTCCGCAGTTGAAAATGACGTGGAATCCAACACTGGCCTTGATTACATGACGGTAATTATTTGGAAGGCAATAATAACTCTCTAAAATTATATGTCAAACAAGACGCGATTCTTCGTATAAACTAGGTCGGGCTTCTATTTTATCACCCACCTCAATCCACAAATTCCCTCACGAATGCAATAAACATTAATATAAAAGCCTGATGCAAAATGGACGTATCAACTCCCTCATGCTTAGACCTCACTTGTCCTGAAGCGAAACCCGATATCAATAAATATGTCCACATGTTTAGAGATAGAGGTGTCGATAAAATAAAATACGGACATGAGGGCATCATGATCCTTTTTAAAACAACAACATATGATGACATATAATTTCTTATGCTAAAGTAACAATCTGTTCACAAAGTAAAGTATGAATCAGAAACTTTATTGAAAACTAATAAACTATTATCTCAGTCAATGAAGCAATTGCAATTTATCATAACATCGAAAAGAGTCAATTAAGGATCTTTTCAGGAAATTCACATACTCAACTATTATTTAATCATTCACAATTGCTAACACTCACACGATACTTATGGGTACAAAGTTTCAATCAGACACAGAGAAAGATAGGGGCTTATAGTTTCGCCCTCCAACTTCTTTCTTCAAGGATAATGTCAACAATAATACTTTATGAAAACCTACATCCGAGTGGATATATATATCCAGATCTCTCCAACACATAGAGCTTGCCAAAGGAAAAAGTGTAAAAGGAAAAGTGATGATCACCATGGCTCTTGTATAAGGGTAGAAGATAAAAGTAAAAGATAGGCCCTTCGCAGAGGAAAGCAGAGGTTGTCATGCACTTTTATGGTTGGATGCACAAAATCTTAATGTAAAAGAACGTCATTTTATATTGCCACTTGTGATAAAGACCTTTATTATGCAGTCTGTCGCTTTTATTTCTTCCATATCACAAGTTCGTATAAAACTTATTTTCTTCACACTAATAGATCATACATATTTAGAGGAACAATTTTTATTGCTTTCACCGATGACAACTTACTTGAAGAATCTTACTCAATCCATAGGTAGGTATGATGGACTCTCATGGCAGAACTGGGTTTAGGGATGCTTGGAAGCTTAAGTAGTATCTCTACTTGGTGCAAAGAATTTGGCTAGCATGAGAGGGAAAAGCAAACTTAACTTGTTGGATGATCCATGATAATATAACTTCAATTCGGATATAAGAAAACATAACCTATTATGTTGTCTTCCTTGTCCAACATCAACTTTTCAGCATGTCATATTTTAATCAGTGCTCACAATTACAATAGATGTCCAAGATAGTATATTTATATGTGAAGCTCTCTTTCTTTATTACTTTCTATTAATTGCAACAATGACCAAACTATGTTTGTTAACTCTCAATAACTTCTATTCATCATACACTTTATATGTGAAGTCATTACTATCCATAAGATCAATATATGAACTTTTTATTTCTTTTTGTTCTTTCTTTTATTTAGTTCCCTCAAGATCATAGCAAGAAAGCAAAGCCCTTAACTGAAAACTACTCTTTATTATATATCTCACGGACTCGATTACATAGATAGATATCGAGGCGAAACTCAAAGCTAGATCATACTAAAACTTTATTCCTCTAGATCAAGATATAAGCAAAAGGATCGAACTAAGAAAAAATATAAAGATAAAGATGTGATGATGATACGATACTGGGGCAGCACCCCAAGCTTGGCAGTTGCCAAGGGGAGTGCCCATACCCATGTATTTATGTTTCTTTCTTCGGAGGTGGTGATGATAGAGTTGTTGATGAATCCGTTAACTTCATTAATGCACCCTTCATAACTTGCAGTTCTTGGAGTACACGTTGGAGCATATTTGCATTTTTCTGAATTTCGTCCATAAGATGCTTATTTTCAGGCCCCCAAGAACTCTTCCCTGCATTGCTTTCAATTGGACGGGATATGTCCCATTTGGAGGGTATATGTGTGCGAGGGGTGTTCTCCACTCCATAATTATGAACCAAATTATGAAAGTTGTTCCGATGCAATCTGTGTAAGTGCCTCCTAGGGGGAAGCCCTTCTCGAACCTCTTGGTCTTCATGGTTGTTGGTGGTTCCTATTGCTTGATGGGACTTGGAATAGCGGATATGCCCACCAGAGTGCCCTTCTCCGTTGTCGGAGGTTGTTCCTCAAGTGAGTCCCCTTCATACTCCTCCATCGTAGCACCATCGACATCCTCCCTTCTAAGTTCCATCTGCATCAACCAAGCATCGTCGTCCGCGTTGTTGGAGGAGGAGGACGACATGATGCATGGCCTTGAAAACTCTGGCAGAAAGCAGCTCAAAACGAAAACAAGGGATTTTGCCGTGGTACGGTTGTTAAAACCTTCGGGAGATTATATAATGAATTTTTACCGACCAAAAGAAGTATCGTGCAAGAAAACGTAGTCCAGAAGGTACACAAGGTGGCCTCAAGGACGGGGGGCGTGCCCTCCACCCTTGTGGACGCCTCATGTCTCTTTCGGACTACTTTTAATTTTCCCAACTTTTTAAATATTCCAAAACGGAGAAAATTTATAATTGGAAATGTTTTAGAGTCGGTTTACTTACCGTACCACATATCTATTCCTTTTCGGAGTCTGAAAACTTCTGGAAAGTGCCCCTTATGTACTCCACCGGTGTTACGGTATTAATTATATTGATCTCAACATTTATGGGAGTACCTTAGATATAATGTTTGATTCTTTGACTATTTACCACCTCCAGATTTATGCCTTTGACATTGTTAATTTTGATGGCACCGGAACGATAGACCTCCTCGATAATGTATGGACCTTCCCATTTATTCCTGCAAAAAATCTTAAACGAGATTTGTATAGCAAAACATGATCACCTACATTAAACTCACGCTTTTGTATCCTTTTGTCATGCCATCTTTTAAGATTTTCTTTAAACAACTTGGCATTCTCATAGGCTTGGGTTCTCCATTCATCAAGTGAGCTAATGTCAAATAACCTCTTCTCACTGGCAAGTTTGAAATCATAATGAGCTCTTTAATAGTCCAATATGCCTTATGTTCTAGTTCAAGAGGTAAATGACATGCTTTTCCATATACCATTTTATACGGAGACATACCCATAGGATTCTTAAAAGCAGTTCTATAAGCCCATAATGTATCATCAAGTTTCTTAGACAAATTCTTTCTAGATCTATTCACAGTCTTTTGCAAAATTAATTTAATCTCTCTATTGGTCAATTCTACTTGACCACTAGACTGAGGATGATATTGAGATGCAATTCTATGATTAACATCATACTTAGCAAGCATTTTATGGAAAGCACCATGAATAAAATGTGAACCACCACCAGTCATTAAATATCTAGGGACTCCAAACCTAGGTAAAATAACTTCTTTAAGAATCTTAATAGAAGTGTTATGATCAACACTACTAGTTGGAATAGCTTCTAACCCACTTAGTAACGTAATCAACAGCAACTAAAATATGTGTATACCCATTAGAGAAAGGAAAAGATCCCATATAATCAAAGCCCCAAACATCAAATGGTTCAATAATAAGTGAATAGTTCATAGGCATTTCCTGACTTCTAGTAATATTACCAATTCTTTGGCATTCATCACAAGATAAGACAAACTTACATGCATCTTTAAAGAGAGTGGGCCAACAGAAACCGGATTGCAATACCTTATGTGTAGTTCTATCTCCAGCATGGTCTACTCCGTAAGAGTCAGAGTGGCACTTGCGTAGGATCTGTTCCTGTTCATGCTCGGGTACACAACGTCTAATAACACCATCTACTCCTTCTTTATAAAGGTGTGGATCATCCCAAAAGTAATATCTTAAATCATAGAAAAACTTTTTCTTTTGCTGGTATGTGAAACTAGGTGGTATAAATTTAGCAACAATATAATTCCCATAGTTAGCATACCATGGAGTATTACAAGAAGCATCTATGACATTTAATTGCTCATCAGGAAAGCTATCATCAATAGGCAATGTGTCATCAAGAACATTCTCTAACCTAGAAAAGTTGTCTGCAACGGGGTTCTCAACTCCCTTTCTATCAGTAATATGCAAATCAAATTCTTGTAGCAAGAGAACCCATCTGATAAGTCTAGGTTTAGCATCTTTCTTTTCCATAAGATATTTAATAGCAGCATGACCAGTGTGAACAGTTACTTTGGAATCAACAATATATGGTCTGAACTTATCACATGCAAATACAACTGCTAAAAATTCCTTTTCAGTAGTAGCACAATTTCTCTGGGCATTGTCTAGAGTTTTACTAGCATACTGAATAACATATAATTTCTTATCTACTTTTTTTCCTAGAGCAGCACTAATAGCATAATCATTAGCATCACACATAATTTCAAAGGGTAAATTCCAATTAGGTGGCTGAACAATAGGAGCAGAAATCAAGACTTTCTTAAGTATTTCAAATGCTTCTACACAATCATCATAAAAACAAAAGGAACATATTTTTGCAAAAGATTAGTGAGAGGCCTAGAAACTTTAGAAAATTCTTTAATAAACCTCCTATAGAAGCCAGCATGACCAAGGAAACTTCTTATACCTTTGATATCTTTAGGACACGTCATCTTTTCAATAGCATCTACTTTAGCTTTATCAACTTCAATACCTCTTTCATAAATTTTATGCCCCAAGACAATACCTTCATTAACCATAAAGTGACACTTTTCCAAATTCAAGAAAAGATTAGTTTCTTCACATCTCTGCAAAACTCGATCAAGGTTGCTCAAGTAATCATCAAAAGAAGTTCCATAAACGGAGAAATCATCCATGAAAACCCGCAACAATCTTTTCAGAAAAGTCAGAGAATATAGCGGTCATACACCTTTGAAAGAAAGCAGGTGCATTGCATAAACCAAAAGGCATACGTCTATAAGTACAGGTACCGAAAGGGCAAGTAAAAGTGATTTTCTCTTGATCCTCTTTTGACACAGGTATTTGAGAGAAACCAGAATAACCATCTAGGAAGCAGAAATGTGTATGTTTGGATAGTCTTTCTAGAATTTTATCAATAAAAGGTAGAGGGTAATGATCTTTTATATTAGCCTTATTTAATTTGTGAAATTCAATTACCATTCTATAACCTGTAACAATTCTTTGAGTAATCAATTCATTCTTATCATTAGGAACAACAGTGATACCTCCTTTCTTAGGGACACAATGAACAGGGCTTACCCATTGACTATTAGCAATAGGATAAATTATACCTGCCTCTAGAAGCTTTAGTATTTCATTTGTTACCACTTCTTTCATCTTAGGATTTAACCGTCGTTGATGATCAACAGCTGGTTTAGCATCTTTCTCCAATTTAATTTTGTGCTGACATAGAGTGGGACTAATGCCCTTAAGATCATCAAGAGTATATCCAATAGCGGCACGGTGCTTCTTCAGAGTTTTCAATAATTTCTTTTCTTCACGCTCTGAAATGTTAGCACTAATAATAACAGGATATATCTTCTTTTCATCAAGATAAGCATATTTCAGAGTATCAGGTACTCAAACACGGGATCACCCTTGGGTGGAGGAGGATCCCCAAGGATTTCAACAGGCAGATTGTGTTTCAAAATAGGCCCTTGATTAAAGAATACTTCATCTGTTTACCTTCTTTCATTCATAAAGATATAATTTTCATGGTCTAGAAAATAGTGTTCTAAAGGATCATTAGGAGGCACTGCAATAGAAGCAAGACCAATAATTTCATCCTTACTAGGCAATTCTTTATCATGAGGTTGTCTAAGAAATTTAGAGAAATTGAAATCATGAGACTGATGACCCACAAGCACTACTGGAATCAGGGAATTTGTTGTCTGCCAATTCTTTGCCGTCAGCTAGCGGACGGCAAAGAAGATCTTTGCCATCAGCTACCAAGAAGCTGACGGCAAACAAATGGCAGACGACAAAGAAGGTCTTTGCAATCTGCCATTTCTTTGCCGTCCGTTGGCTGACGGCAAAGAATCTTTGCTGTCCGCTGGCTGACGGCAAATAGGGAGGTGGCACCCACTAACGAAAAAACTAACGGCCACTTTCTTTGTCGTCAGCTAGCGGATGGCAAAGAGCCCGAAAGCAGACGGCAAAGAAAATAACCTAACATATCTAACGGCCGCCCCCGGAAGACACCCACCCACGACCCACACAGCCTCAGGCCCCACCCACGATGCACACACGCCCAACCCACGCGCACACACACCCACGTTGGATCCCATCTCTCTCGACTTCCTCGATCCCCTTCTCCACCCCACGCCGCCGCCAGATTTCGGCGATCCCCGCCGTTCCCCACCACAAGCTCGCCGCCCCACCGCGGAAGCCTCGTCGCCGGTCGCCCCGACCTCGAGATCCGCCGCCGCCATGGGAGCCGAGCACCGAGCTCCTCTGCGCCCCGCCCGCGTCCCCGCGTCGCCCCCACCTCCCAACAAGCTCGCTGCCCCATCGCGGAAGCCTCGTCGCCGGTCGCCTCGACCTCGAGATCCACCGCTGCCATGGTGTCCGAGCACCGAGGTCCTCTGTGCCCCGCCCGCGTCCCCGCGTCGCCGCCGCCGCCCCATGCTGCCTCGCGGCCGTTGGGCCGCTGTATGTTGTTCTCAAGACTGCGTTTTCTTCTATTCCCCTTTCCAAGTCTTCCTCTCATCTTATCCATTGGAGGCCGCAGCCGTCAGGTCGCTGCTGCTACTGGTGGCGTGATTGTCATCGCTGTGAGATTGCTGCTGTTCTTGGCACCACTTCTCGTCGTGGCCGCTGTCGTGTGGAGGCTGCTCCCACTCCCCTGCTCCCTGCGTCGTCGTGGCCGCCACTGCTGCCGGTGGAGCACGGGCTGCTGTTGGCCATCAGCCCACCCCCGCTCTGTTGCTTCTCCAACTCGTTGTGTCACTCTTGGTTCGATCTTTAGCGTTGGAGCAACATAGTTCCTGTAGGTGGGTTAGCATCTTGGCTGGATTGTTTGATGTGGCCTGTTTTGCTTGTTCAGGTATGCCAACAGCTTGACGAACATGTCTATATGCGTGTAAGCAATTAAACCTGGGGCGAGGAGTTAGTTTGCAAGTTATAATTATGTTTTATCTTACACGTGAGGATTAGAAATGCTCTTGTACACTGGTTTTCCCTTGTTGTACAATACTGAACTTGGTTCAGTTAAAAACTGCACTGCCTGACAGTTCTTGACAGCAAGCTTCTATCTAAAAATTGAGTTAGCTATTCTTAGAATTTAGAGTTGGCCCCTTTACATAAGTTTTAGTTAAAGTTCCAAGGTTTCCGTAGAGTACTTATTTGCTTCGCTTGGATGTACGGTTTGAGAGCAGCCATCATTTTAGTTTTCTGTCCCGAAATTTATGTTCCTGGGGTGCAGAATTTGTTGTATGGCAGTTTAGGCCATGCTAAAGGTTTAATTAAATTAAAGTCACAACACAAAAATTGTAGAGGATATTCTGCAGATGCTTAAACATATATTATTTGTTAGATTTCTTGTTATACACTAAATTCTATGAAATTATTAAGATGACTGTACTATGTTGGACAGAATTTTACGTTTGACTTGGTGATTGTAATTAACTAGACTTATACTCTAAGATTTTGTCATCGTTGATGATATGAGGACTTATAATGTGATAACGTACGTATGAGCCGGGGTCTTCTGCGTAGGAGCGCCACTAAATTATATATTCTTATGTGTTGAGACCATGCTTTGCTGTGACTGGGATATAAGCTTGATGACAAGTGTGGGTACTTCGAGTTCGGAACCGTTTGCCTCACAATTTGTGCCCCGCAGTTGAGGCAAGTTCATGACGGGATAATGACTTGCACAATCTCTACATTCCATTTTTTATTTATGATATCTTCCATGTCAATGATGTTTATTATAATGGCGATGACGATGACCATGATATGTTGATTCAAGTACTATGCTTGCATTTGCATACTTGCACTCATGATGATAGTGAATGAAGGCGTGCACTACCTTGGTGGGCACATTGAGACCTTCATTGTTGGGGTGCGACCTACTTTGGAAGCAAGCTCCACATATTGGAGTGAGTGGATGTCGACGGGCGTCCACTCAAGCTATACCGGTATACGAAATGAAATGAGCTGAGCATGTAGGCATGTAGGGCACCATTATATGTGTCGAACACTTATGAGTGTATGGTGTTAACCGAGTCTTGGTATATTGATATGAGTATTGTTTATTATTCCTTTATGAACTTGCTAAGTCTTTGTACTCATCCTTGTTGCTGATATGTTTTAGGTAAATCCCGAGGATGACATGCATGGGAGTCTTGGGAGTAGCATCCTCCTTGCCGCACGGGCCTCCTCCTCACTGCATGGGCCTCCTCCTTGCCGGAGTGATGCCCCTCGCCGGAGCAGCGCCGACCAAGCCCATCGGCCACCAGGTGCATCCTTGGATCAATTTCCCACAAGCAGCATGTTGTTCCTACTCCTCTACCTACTACAGCAGCACAATGTTCTTCTGTATTGCAATAGAGTAGGTGTGTTTGCTAGAGTAGCTAGGACGTACAACTATGGTTAATTGCTTTATTTACATATGCACAGATCTGTCATAACTTTACACTAATTTACGATTGTCTTGATCTGAAGTGCTGGCTCCTACAGCATTGCATTTCACCAAGTGAAATGCTACATTTCTACTCCTAACTCATTCTCTCTTTCTTAGTGTTTTTGTTATGCAGGTTGGAAGAAAAGAAGAAGATCCAGAGAAGATCTTAGTGATAAGATAGTTTTGACTTGGTGAAACTTGCTACCTATGGATGAAACTGTGTAATATTGATGAAAGTATGTATATGCATGTATGGATGAAACTTGCTACTATTTGTAATATGTGTTGGATATGTATGTGTTCATGACTATTGGTAATATGTGTGTGTGTGTGTGTGTGTGTTTGATATTATGTGAAAATGAATTGATATAAGAAAAAACAGAATTAAATGGGGCAATATAGGCTCTTTGCCATCTGCCAGCAGATGGCAAAGAACCTGCAGCCGCGGACGACAAATACTTGTTGGGCAGTGACATCCAACTGACGTCATCAGGCGGACGGCAAAGGCCTGATGCAATTAGCCGTCAGCCGCGGACGGAAAACACTGTCGTTAGCCACCCAACGGACTAACAGCGAATTTATTGGCGTCGGGTTTCTTTGCCGTTCGCCGCTGATGGCAAAGGCCCCTTTGCCGTCCACTTAGGAAAGCAGACGGCAAAGAAGCTCTTTACCGATCCTTTCTTTGCCGGTGCATTTTGCCGTCCGCGGCAGACGGCAAAGTCCTTTGCCGTCCGCCGTCCATGCCTTTGCCATCCGCCTTGGCGGACGGCAAATTAGCTGATTCCTGTAGTGAAGTATAGGGGATCTATCGTAGTCCTTTCGAGAAGTAAGAGTGTCGAACCCAACGAGGAGCAGAAGGAAATGACAAGCGGTTTTCAGTAAGGTATTCTCTGCAAGCACTGAAATTGTAGGTAACAGATAGTTTTGTGATAAGATAAATTGTAACGGGTAACAAGCAATGAAAGTAAATAAAGTGCAGCAAGGTGGCCCAATCCTTTTTGTAGCAAAGGACAAGGCTGGACAATTTCTTATAATGAGAAAAGAGCTCTCGAGGACACATGGGAATTATCGTCAAGCTAGTTTTCATCACGCTCATATGATTCGCGTTTGGTACTTTGATAATTTGATATGTGGGTGGACCGGTGCTTGGGAACTGCCCTTACTTGGACAAGCATCCCACTTATGATTAACCCCTATTGCAAGTATCCGCAACTACAAAAGAAGTATTAAGGTAAACCTAACCACAGTATTAGACATATGGATCCAAATCAGCCCCTTACGAAGCAACGCATAAACTAGGGTTTAAGCTTCTGTCACTCTAGAAACCCATCATCTACTTATTACTTCCCAATGCCTTCCTCTAGGCCCAAATAATGGTGAAGTGTCATGTAGTCGATGTTCACATAACACCAATAGAGGAGAGACAACATACATCTCATCAAAATATCGAACGAACACCAAATTCATATGACTACTAATAGCAAGACTTCACCCATGTCCTCAGGAACAAACGTAACTACTCACAAAGCATATTCATGTTCATAATCAGAGGAGTATTAATATGCATTAAGGATCTAAACATATGATATTCCACCAAGTAAACCAATTAGCATCAACTACAAGGAGTAATCAACACTACTAGCAACCCACAGGTACCAATTTGTGGTTTTGATACAAGATTGGATACAAGAGATGAACTAGGATTTTGAGAGGAGATGGTGCTGGTGAAGATGTTGATGGAGATTGACCCCCTCCCGTTGAGAGGATCGTTGGTGATGACGATGGTGATGATTTCCCCCTCCCGGAGGGATGTTTCCCCGGCAAGAAGATGACCGTGAAGGTCGACCCGTCCGACACCATCAATGTCGTCAAGGCCAAGATTCATGAGCAGCAGTGCCTTACCTTTGACGACGAGGAGCTAGACGACAGACGCAGTGTGTCCTACTACTGCATCCATGATGGATCCACTCTTCGCCTCGGTCTGCGCCCGAGAAGGAAGATCCAAATCATTGTCAAAGGGTTGACTGGAAAGGCCACTACCCATTATTTTGAGGAGCTGGACACCGTCGATTGTGTCAAGGCCATGATCCAGGAGAGAGACGGCATTCCTGCCGCCGAGCAGAGGCTGATCTATGCCGGGAAACAGCTGGAAGATGGTCGCACCCTGGCGCACTATGCCATCCACGACTGGGCCACATTGCACCTCGTGCTCCGTCTCCGATCATGCAGTCAATGCCCAAGAGTGAGTAGTACCTAGTTAGTCCAAGAACGTCTTACAGGTGACCTTTCGCTCAACTGTAGCCAAATTTCTCCAGTCCATTTGATGCATGTATTAACACTCGACACTTTTCCAAAAATCTCTACTTCTAAAGGGGAGTCAGTAGTCTCGGCTCACCGCCCACCACCGTTCATCAAACCCTATATTACGCCCGCGATGGTCTTACAGGTGACCTTTGCTCAATCGTAGCCGAATTTCACCGGTCCATCTGACGCATGCATTAACTCAATCAATTCGGCACTTTCCCAAAAACACGTCATGCATTAACTCGTTCGTGTCAAATAACTTACCAAAACTTTAACTATAATAAAAGTTGACAGGCCCATTTGGCGCATGCGCACGTTTTTATTTTTGGTTTCTCTGTTTCATTTTTTGGTTTTCTTTTTTTTCTGTTTCATTTTTGTGCTCGACATTGTGAGTTGGTGGAAAATTTGGCTGGCCCATTTTTTGTCTCATTTTTGTGCTGCACAATGGATGCTAGAATTATCGTGTGTAAAACAAGTGAACATTTCGTCTTAGAATAAAAAATGTATCAAAATGGTGTGTAAGACATGTAACATTTTGTTGCCAAGTATCTTTATATCTCTCCTGGTTTTATAATGTATTATATTGAATAAAAATTTATCAAAATGGTGTGTAGGACATGCAATATCTCGTTGCCAATTATAAGTAAATCCCTTTTGGTAATATATAAATCTATCATACATGTACTCTGGCCAACCATTCGGTGGATACATTAAGTAACAAAAATGAAATACTTCCTTGCCTGTGAGAGAAAGATAAGATGGCATGCAATCAGGAGATATGATTTTCCTAAGAAAAAGATAATGGTAGTGCATACGGGGAACCAAGCATTCCCATATGCATCAGCTAGAGGATCATGGGGAGGAGGAAAAGGAAAGAAAAATGTGTGGTGTTTCTTTCTACATTTGGGACGTCCTCACCAGCGATTCTTTCCTTTTCATATTCTTCTACTACACAAGGCGAGAAATGGTCCAATTACTTTGTTTTATTTTCTGCTTTATTACAAAGCAACAACTGCTCCAGGTGTGAGAATGCATGCGATTGCGAATAGGAAATGCGCATGTAGTCATGCGCCCATACCTGTGAGATTGGAAAGAGATTATTTACTGGGCACAACAGTTAAATCAAAATGGTTCAAAGATCAATTATTGGGGGAAAGATTAAATGCCTCCGCAGTTGAAAATGACGTGGAATCCAACACTGGCCTTGATTACATGACGGTAATTATTTGGAAGGCAATAATAACTCTCTAAAATTATATGTCAAACAAGACGCGATTCTTCGTATAAACTACGTCGGGCTTCTATTTTATCACCCACCTCAATCCACAAATTCCCTCACGAATGCAATAAACATTAATATAAAAGCCTGATGCAAAATGGACGTATCAACTCCCTCATGCTTAGACCTCACTTGTCCTGAAGCGAAACCCGATATCAATAAATATGTCCACATGTTTAGAGATAGAGGTGTCGATAAAATAAAATACGGACATGAGGGCATCATGATCCTTTTTAAAACAACAACATATAATGACATATAATTTCTTATGCTAAAGTAACAATCTGTTCACAAAGTAAAGTATGAATCAGAAACTTTATTGAAAACTAATAAACTATTATCTCAGTCAATGAAGCAATTGCAATTTATCATAACATCGAAAAGAGTCAATTAAGGATCTTTTCAGGAAATTCACATACTCAACTATTATTTAATCATTCACAATTGCTAACACTCACACGATACTTATGGGTACAAAGTTTCAATCAGACACAGAGAAAGATAGGGGCTTATAGTTTCGCCCTCCAACTTCTTTCTTCAAGGATAATGTCAACAATAATACTTTATGAAAACCTACATCCGAGTGGATATATATATCCAGATCTCTCCAACACATAGAGCTTGCCAAAGGAAAAAGTGTAAAAGGAAAAGTGATGATCACCATGGCTCTTGTATAAGGGTAGAAGATAAAAGTAAAAGATAGGCCCTTCGCAGAGGAAAGCAGAGGTTGTCATGCACTTTTATGGTTGGATGCACAAAATCTTAATGTAAAAGAACGTCATTTTATATTGCCACTTGTGATAAAGACCTTTATTATGCAGTCTGTCGCTTTTATTTCTTCCATATCACAAGTTCGTATAAAACTTATTTTCTTCACACTAATAGATCATACATATTTAGAGGAACAATTTTTATTGCTTTCACCGATGACAACTTACTTGAAGAATCTTACTCAATCCATAGGTAGGTATGATGGACTCTCATGGCAGAACTGGGTTTAGGGATGCTTGGAAGCTTAAGTAGTATCTCTACTTGGTGCAAAGAATTTGGCTAGCATGAGAGGGAAAAGCAAACTTAACTTGTTGGATGATCCATGATAATATAACTTCAATTCGGATATAAGAAAACATAACCTATTATGTTGTCTTCCTTGTCCAACATCAACTTTTTAGCATGTCATATTTTAATCAGTGCTCACAATTACAATAGATGTCCAAGATAGTATATTTATATGTGAAGCTCTCTTTCTTTATTACTTTCTATTAATTGCAACAATGACCAAACTATGTTTGTTAACTCTCAATAACTTCTATTCATCATACACTTTATATGTGAAGTCATTACTATCCATAAGATCAATATATGAACTTTTTATTTCTTTTTGTTCTTTCTTTTATTTAGTTCCCTCAAGATCATAGCAAGAAAGCAAAGCCCTTAACTGAAAACTACTCTTTATTATATATCTCACGGACTCGATTACATAGATAGATATCGAGGCGAAACTCAAAGCTAGATCATACTAAAACTTTATTCCTCTAGATCAAGATATAAGCAAAAGGATCGAACTAAGAAAAAATATAAAGATAAAGATGTGATGATGATACGATACTGGGGCAGCACCCCAAGCTTGGCAGTTGCCAAGGGGAGTGCCCATACCCATGTATTTATGTTTCTTTCTTCGGAGGTGGTGATGATAGAGTTGTTGATGAATCCGTTAACTTCATTAATGCACCCTTCATAACTTGCAGTTCTTGGAGTACACGTTGGAGCATATTTGCATTTTTCTAAATTTCGTCCATAAGATGCTTATTTTCAGGCCCCCAAGAACTCTTCCCTGCATTGCTTTCAATTGGACGGGATATGTCCCATTTGGAGGGTATATGTGTGCGAGGGGTGTTCTCCACTCCATAATTATGAACCAAATTATGAAAGTTGTTCCGATGCAATCTGTGTAAGGGCCTCCTAGGGGGAAGCCCTTCTCGAACCTCTTGGTCTTCATGGTTGTTGGTGGTTCCTATTGCTTGATGGGACTTGGAATAGCGGATATGCCCACCAGAGTGCCCTTCTCCGTTGTCGGAGGTTGTTCCTCAAGTGAGTCCCCTTCATACTCCTCCATCGTAGAACCATCGACATCCTCCCTTCTAAGTTCCATCTGCATCAACCAAGCATCGTCGTCCGCGTTGTTGGAGGAGGAGGACGACATGATGCATGGCCTTGAAAACTCTGGCAGAAAGCAGCTCAAAACGAAAACAAGGGATTTTGCCGTGGTACGGTTGTTAAAACCTTCGGGAGATTATATAATGAATTTTTACCGACCAAAAGAAGTATCGTGCAAGAAAACGTAGTCCAGAAGGTACACAAGGTGGCCTCAAGGACGGGGGGCGTGCCCTCCACCCTTGTGGACGCCTCGTGTCTCTTTCGGACTACTTTTAATTTTCCCAACTTTTTAAATATTCTAAAACGGAGAAAATTTATAATTGGAAATGTTTTAGAGTCGGTTTACTTACCGTACCACATATCTATTCCTTTTCTGAGTCTGAAAACTTCTGGAAAGTGCCCCTTATGTACTCCACCGGTGTTACGGTATTAATTATATTGATCTCAATATTTATGGGAGTACCTTAGATATAATGTTTGATTCTTTGACTATTTACCACCTCCAGATTTATGCCTTTGACATTGTTAATTTTGATGGCACCGGAACGATAGACCTCCTCGATAATGTATGGACCTTCCCATTTATTCCTGCAAAAAATCTTAAACGAGATTTGTATAGCAAAACATGATCACCTACATTAAACTCACGCTTTTGTATCCTTTTGTCATGCCATCTTTTAAGATTTTCTTTAAACAACTTGGCATTCTCATAGGCTTGGGTTCTCCATTCATCAAGTGAGCTAATGTCAAATAACCTCTTCTCACTGGCAAGTTTGAAATCATAATGAGCTCTTTAATAGTCCAATATGCCTTATGTTCTAGTTCAAGAGGTAAATGACATGCTTTTCCATATACCATTTTATACGGAGACATACCCATAGGATTCTTAAAAGCAGTTCTATAAGCCCATAATGTATCATCAAGTTTCTTAGACAAATTCTTTCTAGATCTATTCACAGTCTTTTGCAAAATTAATTTAATCTCTCTATTGGTCAATTCTACTTGACCACTAGACTGAGGATGATATTGAGATGCAATTCTATGATTAACATCATACTTAGCAAGCATTTTATGGAAAGCACCATGAATAAAATGTGAACCACCACCAGTCATTAAATATCTAGGGACTCCAAACCTAGGTAAAATAACTTCTTTAAGAATCTTAATAGAAGTGTTATGATCAACACTACTAGTTGGAATAGCTTCTAACCCACTTAGTAACGTAATCAACAGCAACTAAAATATGTGTATACCCATTAGAGAAAGGAAAAGATCCCATATAATCAAAGCCCCAAACATCAAATGGTTCAATAATAAGTGAATAGTTCATAGGCATTTCCTGACTTCTAGTAATATTACCAATTCTTTGGCATTCATCACAAGATAAGACAAACTTACATGCATCTTTAAAGAGAGTGGGCCAACAGAAACCGGATTGCAATACCTTATGTGTAGTTCTATCTCCAGCATGGTCTACTCCGTAAGAGTCAGAGTGGCACTTGCGTAGGATCTGTTCCTGTTCATGCTCGGGTACACAACGTCTAATAACACCATCTACTCCTTCTTTATAAAGGTGTGGATCATCCCAAAAGTAATATCTTAAATCATAGAAAAACTTTTTCTTTTGCTGGTATGTGAAACTAGGTGGTATAAATTTAGCAACAATATAATTCCCATAGTTAGCATACCATGGAGTATTACAAGAAGCATCTATGACATTTAATTGCTCATCAGGAAAGCTATCATCAATAGGCAATGTGTCATCAAGAACATTCTCTAACCTAGAAAAGTTGTCTGCAACGGGGTTCTCAACTCCCTTTCTATCAGTAATATGCAAATCAAATTCTTGTAGCAAGAGAACCCATCTGATAAGTCTAGGTTTAGCATCTTTCTTTTCCATAAGATATTTAATAGCAGCATGACCAGTGTGAACAGTTACTTTGGAATCAACAATATATGGTCTGAACTTATCACATGCAAATACAACTGCTAAAAATTCCTTTTCAGTAGTAGCACAATTTCTCTGGGCATTGTCTAGAGTTTTACTAGCATACTGAATAACATATAATTTCTTATCTACTTTTTTTCCTAGAGCAGCACTAATAGCATAATCACTAGCATCACACATAATTTCAAAGGGTAAATTCCAATTAGGTGGCTGAACAATAGGAGCAGAAATCAAGACTTTCTTAAGTATTTCAAATGTTTCTACACAATCATCATAAAAACAAAAGGAACATATTTTTGCAAAAGATTAGTGAGAGGCCTAGAAACTTTAGAAAATTCTTTAATAAACCTCCTATAGAAGCCAGCATGACTAAGGAAACTTCTTATACCTTTGATATCTTTAGGACACGTCATCTTTTCAATAGCATCTACTTTAGCTTTATCAACTTCAATACCTCTTTCATAAATTTTATGCCCCAAGACAATACCTTCATTAACCATAAAGTGACACTTTTCCAAATTCAAGAAAAGATTAGTTTCTTCACATCTCTGCAAAACTCGATCAAGGTTGCTCAAGTAATCATCAAAAGAAGTTCCATAAACGGAGAAATCATCCATGAAAACCCGCAACAATCTTTTCAGAAAAGTCAGAGAATATAGCGGTCATACACCTTTGAAAGATAGCAGGTGCATTGCATAAACCAAAAGGCATACGTCTATAAGTACAGGTACCGAAAGGGCAAGTAAAAGTGATTTTCTCTTGATCCTCTTTTGACACAGGTATTTGAGAGAAACCAGAATAACCATCTAGGAAGCAGAAATGTGTATGTTTGGATAGTCTTTCTAGAATTTTATCAATAAAAGGTAGAGGGTAATGATCTTTTATATTAGCCTTATTTAATTTGTGAAATTCAATTACCATTCTATAACCTGTAACAATTCTTTGAGTAATCAATTCATTCTTATCATTAGGAACAACAGTGATACCTCCTTTCTTAGGGACACAATGAACAGGGCTTACCCATTGACTATTAGCAATAGGATAAATTATACCTGCCTCTAGAAGCTTTAGTATTTCATTTGTTACCACTTCTTTCATCTTAGGATTTAACCGTCGTTGATGATCAACAGCTGGTTTAGCATCTTTCTCCAATTTAATTTTGTGCTGACATAGAGTGGGACTAATGCCCTTAAGATCATCAAGAGTATATCCAATAGCGGCACGGTGCTTCTTCAGAGTTTTCAATAATTTCTTTTCTTCACGCTCTGAAATGTTAGCACTAATAATAACAGGATATATCTTCTTTTCATCAAGATAAGCATATTTCAGAGTATCAGGTACTCAAACACGGGATCACCCTTGGGTGGAGGAGGATCCCCAAGGATTTCAACAGGCAGATTGTGTTTCAAAATAGGCCCTTGATTAAAGAATACTTCATCTGTTTACCTTCTTTCATTCATAAAGATATAATTTTCATGGTCTAGAAAATAGTGTTCTAAAGGATCATTAGGAGGCACTGCAATAGAAGCAAGACCAATAATTTCATCCTTACTAGGCAATTCTTTATCATGAGGTTGTCTAAGAAATTTAGAGAAATTGAAATCATGAGACTGATGACCCACAAGCACTACTGGAATCAGGGAATTTGTTGTCTGCCAATTCTTTGCCGTCAGCTAGCGGACGGCAAAGAAGATCTTTGCCATCAGCTACCAAGAAGCTGACGGCAAACAAATGGCAGACGACAAAGAAGGTCTTTGCAATCTGCCATTTCTTTGCCGTCCGTTGGCTGACGGCAAAGAATCTTTGCTGTCCGCTGGCTGACGGCAAATAGGGAGGTGGCACCCACTAACGAAAAAACTAACGGCCACTTTCTTTGTCGTCAGCTAGCGGATGGCAAAGAGCCCGAAAGCAGACGGCAAAGAAAATAACCTAACATATCTAACGGCCGCCCCCGGAAGACACCCACCCACGACCCACACAGCCTCAGGCCCCACCCACGATGCACACACGCCCAACCCACGCGCACACACACCCACGTTGGATCCCATCTCTCTCGACTTCCTCGATCCCCTTCTCCACCCCACGCCGCCGCCAGATTTCGGCGATCCCCGCCGTTCCCCACCACAAGCTCGCCGCCCCACCGCGGAAGCCTCGTCGCCGGTCGCCCCGACCTCGAGATCCGCCGCCGCCATGGGAGCCGAGCACCGAGCTCCTCTGCGCCCCGCCCGCGTCCCCGCGTCGCCCCCACCTCCCAACAAGCTCGCTGCCCCATCGCGGAAGCCTCGTCGCCGGTCGCCTCGACCTCGAGATCCACCGCTGCCATGGTGGCCGAGCACCGAGGTCCTCTGTGCCCCGCCCGCGTCCCCGCGTCGTCGCTGCCGCCCCATGCTGCCTCGCGGCCGTTGGGCCGCTGTATGTTGTTCTCAAGACTGCGTTTTCTTCTATTCCCCTTTCCAAGTCTTCCTCTCATCTTATCCATTGGAGGCCGCAGCCGTCAGGTCGCTGCTGCTACTGGTGGCGTGATTGTCATCGCTGTGAGATTGCTGCTGTTCTTGGCACCACTTCTCGTCGTGGCCGCTGTCGTGTGGAGGCTGCTCCCACTCCCCTGCTCCTTGCGTCGTCGTGGCCGCCACTGCTGCCGGTGGAGCACGGGCTGCTGTTGGCCATCGGCCCACCCCCGCTCTGTTGCTTCTCCAACTCGTTGTGTCACTCTTGGTTCGATCTTTAGCGTTGGAGCAACATAGTTCCTGTAGGTGGGTTAGCATCTTGGCTGGATTGTTTGATGTGGCCTGTTTTGCTTGTTCAGGTATGCCAACAGCTTGACGAACATGTCTATATGCGTGTAAGCAATTAAACCTGGGGCGAGGAGTTAGTTTGCAAGTTATAATTATGTTTTATCTTACACGTGAGGATTAGAAATGCTCTTGTACACTGGTTTTCCCTTGTTGTACAATACTGAACTTGGTTCAGTTAAAAACTGCACTGCCTGACAGTTCTTGACAGCAAGCTTCTATCTAAAAATTGAGTTAGCTATTCTTAGAATTTAGAGTTGGCCCCTTTACATAAGTTTTAGTTAAAGTTCCAAGGTTTCCGTAGAGTACTTATTTGCTTCGCTTGGATGTACGGTTTGAGAGCAGCCATCATTTTAGTTTTCTGTCCCGAAATTTATGTTCCTGGGGTGCAGAATTTGTTGTATGGCAGTTTAGGCCATGCTAAAGGTTTAATTAAATTAAAGTCACAACACAAAAATTGTAGAGGATATTCTGCAGATGCTTAAACATATATTATTTGTTAGATTTCTTGTTATACACTAAATTCTATGAAATTATTAAGATGACTGTACTATGTTGGACAGAATTTTACGTTTGACTTGGTGATTGTAATTAACTAGACTTATACTCTAAGATTTTGTCATCGTTGATGATATGAGGACTTATAATGTGATAACGTACGTATGAGCCGGGGTCTTCTGCGTAGGAGCGCCACTAAATTATATATTCTTATGTGTTGAGACCATGCTTTGCTGTGACTGGGATATAAGCTTGATGACAAGTGTGGGTACTTCGAGTTCGGAACCTTTTGCCTCACAATTTGTGCCCCGCAGTTGAGGCAAGTTCATGACGGGATAATGACTTGCACAATCTCTACATTCCATTTTTTATTTATGATATCTTCCATGTCAATGATGTTTATTATAATGGCGATGACGATGACCATGATATGTTGATTCAAGTACTATGCTTGCATTTGCATACTTGCACTCATGATGATAGTGAATGAAGGCGTGCACTACCTTGGTGGGCACATTGAGACCTTCATTGTTGGGGTGCGACCTACTTTGGAAGCAAGCTCCACATATTGGAGTGAGTGGATGTCGACGGGCGTCCACTCAAGCTATACCGGTATACGAAATGAAATGAGCTGAGCATGTAGGCATGTAGGGCACCATTATATGTGTCGAACACTTATGAGTGTATGGTGTTAACCGAGTCTTGGTATATTGATATGAGTATTGTTTATTATTCCTTTATGAACTTGCTGAGTCTTTGTACTCATCCTTGTTGCTGATATGTTTTAGGTAAATCCCGAGGATGACATGCATGGGAGTCTTGGGAGTAGCATCCTCCTTGCCGCACGGGCCTCCTCCTCACTGCATGGGCCTCCTCCTTGCCGGAGTGATGCCCCTCGCCGGAGCAGCGCCGACCAAGCCCATCGGCCACCAGGTGCATCCTTGGATCAATTTCCCACAAGCAGCATGTTGTTCCTACTCCTCTACCTACTACAGCAGCACAATGTTCTTCTGTATTGCAATAGAGTAGGTGTGTTTGCTAGAGTAGCTAGGACGTACAACTATGGTTAATTGCTTTATTTACATATGCACAGATCTGTCATAACTTTACACTAATTTACGATTGTCTTGATCTGAAGTGCTGGCTCCTACAGCATTGCATTTCACCAAGTGAAATGCTACATTTCTACTCCTAACTCATTCTCTCTTTCTTAGTGTTTTTGTTATGCAGGTTGGAAGAAAAGAAGAAGATCCAGAGAAGATCTTAGTGATAAGATAGTTTTGACTTGGTGAAACTTGCTACCTATGGATGAAACTGTGTAATATTGATGAAAGTATGTATATGCATGTATGGATGAAACTTGCTACTATTTGTAATATGTGTTGGATATGTATGTGTTCATGACTATTGGTAATATGTGTGTGTGTGTGTGTGTTTGATATTATGTGAAAATGAATTGATATAAGAAAAAACAGAATTAAATGGGGCAATATAGGCTCTTTGCCATCTGCCAGCAGATGGCAAAGAACCTGCAGCCGCGGACGGCAAATACTTGCTGGGCAGTGACGTCCAACTGACGTCATCAGGCAGACGGCAAAGGCCTGATGCAATTAGCCGTCAGCCGCGGACGGAAAACACTGTCGTTAGCCACCCAACGGATTAACAGCGAATTTATGGGCGTCGGGTTTCTTTGCCGTTCGCCGCTGATGGCAAAGGCCCCTTTGCCGTCCACTTAGGAAAGCAGACGGCAAAGAAGCTCTTTACCGATCCTTTCTTTGCCGGTGCATTTTGCCGTCCGCGGCAGACGGCAAAGTCCTTTGCCGTCCGCCGTCCATGCCTTTGCCATCCGCCTTGGCGGACGGCAAATTAGCTGATTCCTGTAGTGAAGTATAGGGGATCTATCGTAGTCCTTTCGAGAAGTAAGAGTGTCGAACCCAACGAGGAGCAGAAGGAAATGACAAGCGGTTTTCAGTAAGGTATTCTCTGCAAGCACTGAAATTGTAGGTAACAGATAGTTTTGTGATAAGATAAATTGTAACGGGTAACAAGCAATGAAAGTAAATAAAGTGCAGCAAGGTGGCCCAATCCTTTTTGTAGCAAAGGACAAGGCTGGACAATTTCTTATAATGAGAAAAGAGCTCTCGAGGACACATGGGAATTATCGTCAAGCTAGTTTTCATCACGCTCATATGATTCGCGTTTGGTACTTTGATAATTTGATATGTGGGTGGACCGGTGCTTGGGAACTGCCCTTACTTGGACAAGCATCCCACTTATGATTAACCCCTATTGCAAGCATCCGCAACTACAAAAGAAGTATTAAGGTAAACCTAACCACAGCATTAGACATATGGATCCAAATCAGCCCCTTACGAAGCAACGCATAAACTAGGGTTTAAGCTTCTGTCACTCTAGCAACCCATCATCTACTTATTACTTCCCAATGCCTTCCTCTAGGCCCAAATAATGGTGAAGTGTCATGTAGTCGATGTTCACATAACACCAATAGAGGAGAGACAACATACATCTCATCAAAATATCGAACGAACACCAAATTCATATGACTACTAATAGCAAGACTTCACCCATGTCCTCAGGAACAAACGTAACTACTCACAAAGCATATTCATGTTCATAATCAGAGGAGTATTAATATGCATTAAGGATCTGAACATATGATCTTCCACCAAGTAAACCAATTAGCATCAACTACAAGGAGTAATCAACACTACTAGCAACCCACAGGTACCAATTTGTGGTTTTGATACAAGATTGGATACAAGAGATGAACTAGGGTTTTGAGAGGAGATGGTGCTGGTGAAGATGTTGATGGAGATTGACCCCCTCCCGTTGAGAGGATCGTTGGTGATGACGATGGTGATGATTTCCCCCTCCCGGAGGGATGTTTCCCCGGCAAAACAGCTCCGCCGGAGACCTAGATTGGTTCCGCCAAGGTTCCGTCTCGTGGCGGCGGAGTTTCGTCCCGTAAGGTTGCTTATGATTTTTTTTCCAGGGTAAAAGCCTTCATATAGCAGAAGATGGGCACCAGAGGGCCACCAGGGGGCCCAGGAGACAGGGGCGCGCCCAGTAGGGGTGGGCGCGCCCCCCACCCTCCTGGCCAGGGTGTGGGCCCCCTCTGGTGTTTTCTTCGCTCAATAATTCGTATTAAGTCCAAAAATGACTTCTGTGGAGTTTCAGGGTTTTTGGAGCTGTGCAGAATAGGTTTCCAATATTTGCTCCTTTTCCAGCCAGAATTCCAGCTGCCGGCATTCCCCCTCTTCATGATAAACCTTGTAAAATAAGAGAGAATAGCCATAAGCATTGAGATATAATGTGTAATAAAAGCCCATAATGCAATAAATATTGATATAAAAGCATGATGCAAAATGGACGTATCAACTCCCCCAAGCTTAGACCTCGCTTGTCCTCAAGCGGAAGCCGAAATCGAAAAATATGTCCACACGTTTAGGGATAGAGGTGTCGATAAAAATAAAATACGGACATGAGGGCATCATGATCATTCTTATAACAGCAACATATATAGATTTTTGTCATATGATTTCTTATGCTCAAGTAACAATCAATTCACAATGTCAAGTATGGTTCAGAAACTTCATTGAGAACTAACAAACTATAATCTCAGTCATTTAAGCAACTGCAATTTATCATAACATCAGAAAGAGTCAAGAATAGAGCTTTTCTGCAAGTCCACATACTCAACTATCATATAGTCTTCTACAATTGCTAGCACTCACGCAATACTTGTGGTTATGGAGTTTCAACCGGACACTAAGAAAGATAGGGGCTTATTGTGTTGCCTCCCAACGTATTCACCTTTGGGTGATGTCAACAATAATAATTCGTGCTAACTTACATCCAATTGGATATATATATCAGGATCTTTCAAACACGAGGAGCTTGCCAAAGGATAAAATGAAAAGGGGAAAGGTGAAGATCACCTTGACTCAAGCATAAAGTAAAAACATAAAGTAAAAGATAGGCCCTTCGCAGAGGGAAGCAGAGGTTGTCATGTGCTTTTAGGGTTGGATGCATAAAATCTTAATGCAAAAGAACGTCACTTTATATTGCCACTTGTATATGGACCTTTATTATGCAGTCCGTCGCTTTTATTGCTTCCATAACAAGATCGTATAAAGCTTATTTTCTCCGCACTAATAAGTCATACATATTTACAGAGCAATTTTTATTGCTTGCAGCATGACAACTAACTTGAAGGATCTTACTCAATCCATAGGTAGGTATGGTGGACTCTCATGGCAAAATTGAGTTTAAGGATATTTGGAAGCACAAGTAGTATCTCTACTTGGTGCAAGGAATTTTGGCTAGCATGAGGGGGAAAGGCAGGCTCAACATGTTGGGAAGATCAATGACAATATACTTTAACTGAGATATGAGAAAACATAAACCATTACATTGTCTTCCTTGTCCAACATCAACTCTTTTAGCATGTCATACTTACACTAGTAGAAAAGGGGGCAATGGTCCAGGCTGGGCCAGCCCATTAGTCCCGGTTCAGTCCAGAACCGGGACCAATGGGGGCATTGGACCCGATTCGTGAGCCCCGGAGGCCGGCCGGGCCACGTGGGCCATTGGTCCCGGTTTGTCTGGACCTTTTGGTCCCGGTTGGAGGGACGAACCGGGACCAATGGTCCTCGCTCCTGGCCCACCACTATTGGTCCAGGTTGGTGGCATGAACCAGGACCAAAGGCTGCACTTTAGTCCCAGTTCATGCCACCAACCGGGACTAAAGGGTTGGTCCTCGTTGCGGCCAGAGTTTAGTCCCACCTCGCCAACCGAAGGGGGCTCACACCGGTTTATAAGTCCCTCCCTCTCTGCCTTGTTGAGCTCCTCTCAAAATGAAAATAGATGCCTTTATATGGGGAATTTGACCTAAATTCATATTGAATTTCTCTGAAGTTAGTAGAAATTTATTATGAATTTAGGTTGAATTCTCTCTATAAGCGCATCTATGCTCATTTTTTTAGTAAAGTTAATCACAACTATTTTTTCTTCTATTTATTTGTGAGTAGTT
>NC_057813.1:2562584-2565768 GCF_018294505.1 Triticum aestivum
AGAAGAAGATGCACACAATAGAAAGAAGGGAAGAGGGCCTCGCCGGTGAAACTCACCTCGCAAAGACCTCCCCGAGAAGACATGGAAGAATGTGAGACCGGAACACCTTCCGAAGGTACACGCCGGTCCGGCAGAACACCGGAAGCAGCAGCACGGCCCGAACCACCGCGCCGACCAACTACAGCCCACCGCTAGCGAGGAGGCCGACCGGGACGACGCGGTCGATTACGACCGGACGAAGAGGCGACCATGGAATTAATGTATCAGACACCGATGAAGACCTGACACAACAATATGGCAAGGAAGGCAACCTATTTATAGCCCCGCGCCGTAGCATGGTACGTAGAAGTCTAACATGGGAAGGACGACATCAGTAGACGGCAAGTATTCCAGAACACGCTACAATAGCGGCACCGACAAGGAAGAATGGCAGGCTCTTAAATCGACCATAAAAGCGGCAGCGACGGAACCCAGCAGTAAGCTCTAGACAGGACGGTCAAAACGACACCGCAGTTGCTGGGAATAGGACGGCACCGCGTAGACAGAGAACCGATCAAGCCAATAAGGACACGTACGCAGAGCAGAAGCCAATGGAAACCCGCAGAAGCACCGGACCATAGACAAAATCTTGGGCTGCGAAGTCAACCAAACTGGCTGGCCCACATACAACCTAAAACGCTAGACGAACCAATGAAAGAGCTACACACATCGAAAATTTTTTAAACGAAAACGTAGGGACATCAGACGACTGTACACGGCCATATACCAAAAAAATAGCACGTGGCATGTTCAAATTTACCCAAGGGTCATTTTCATCCAAGTGGTTGGATCTCAGGGCAAAAACATTGCCTGGAATAGAGGCTTGGGTATGTCTATAATATTCTTAGATTTTTGGACCGACTTTCTCTTACTCTTTAAAATGTAAAAAAGCAAATTTAACAATTTGGATTCTTGTGTTAGGTGATTGTTTTTAAACCAGTGTTGGGTAGTGTGGGCTGAAATTTGAAAGAACATCCAAGGGTCCAAGGACCATCTTCCCCTTCTCGCTCTATATATAACTAGTTACAAACATGTGCGGCTAAAACCGCTACCCTTTCAGATAGTATCCCGTATTCTACGACAAACATGTGTCTAGGCATGGCCTACTTCACTTCTATGATAGAGTGGGGTTGCATTTCTATGGCGGTCTTTTACAATTCATTAAAGTTTATGTTGTATCAAGCCATGGAGTGTCAAGCACATACATCTAAACAAAAAAGATTTGCCATATAAGATCGCACGCATCTATGACGGAAATTACGGCCCGTCAAGTCATTTTGTCATAGATTTGCCTATTTCCCGTAGTGATTTTCCCCTTCTCAATCTCTACTTTTAATGGAGCAGTTGATAGTCTTCGCCGGTCAATTTTCGTCCCACCTCCCACCGTCTGGTTTTTTCGTAGATTTTTTTTCGTAGATTTTTTTCGCACCATCCCTCCCGCTGAGAAAAACCAGTACAACGACCCCACCTCTCGATCCCGATGCGACCTCTCTCTTTCCCCCATCTCCCGTGCCGCCATCGCCCCCATCTCCCGCTCCGCTGCCGCCCCTACTGCTCCGCCGGCCCGACCTCTTCATCGGGCGCGGCTGCAGGAGCATCTCCACCTCTCCACTCCCTCACGCAACAGCACTCCAAACACCCACCCCCACGCTCGGCTACCGTTAGGGTTTCTTACCCTCGCTGCCCAGCCGCGATTCGTGTTGCGGGCAGTGAGGATGGGAGCGAGTCGACCGTGTCGCTTGGTGGGTTGAGCGGCTGGGGCAGTGGCGCCACCACACTGGGCGGAGGAGAAGGATAGAGCCGTGGTGGTCCGAGCCTGGAGGGTAGCGTTGTGCCAGATCGAGGTAGCGTTCATCGTCGTCTGGTCCGTGAAATTTGAGATTGCCATCGCATGGGTCGCCGACATGCGTAGGCCATGGATGACCCTCCCTCGCAAGCCACGCAGTCTGCCTCACCACCTCAGGCCGACGTGGTGCCTCCTCAGCGGCGCAGGCGACGGCCTCTTCCTCCTCGTGTTTTCTCCGTCTTCCTGCTCAAGCCGTCGCCGTTGCCTCCCATCCTTCGTGGCCTGCCTGTGTGGGCCCATTGCTGGAGGACAACGTTGAACACGAAGCGGATCCCAGCCGGAGTTGTCCGACGTGGTGGTCGTGGCCAAGTAGCGGTGGTCGACGCCATAGAGCAGGGGCCCTCGGTCGCCTGCCCTCCTCTTGCTGCTATCCTCCACGTCCCCGAAGAACAGTATCCAGAGCAGCACAGTGTGTTCTTCTCTCTTATGTGGCACATACATAGCAAGTCAGTTTACATATATAACAAGTCAGTTTACATATATTTGCAAAGTAGCAGAATCTTTGAAGTCAGGTGTCTCTCAAACTGAACTGTGTACATACATAAGAAGTCAGGTTACATATATTTGCAAAGTAGCAGAATGTTTGAAGTCATTCACAAATAGCATAAATCTATTGAGATCTGTAAAATAGCAAGCTGCGCTATTGTACAGTTCAGTTTACATGTATGTGCAAAGTAGCATAGTCTTTCTTTTTTGACTCATAAGTATGTAACAACCTGTGATCTGCTTGCAAAGTCAGTTTACAAGTATTTGCTACCTACCTGATTCTGTTGGACGCGGGCCTGGGCGGCGACTATGGTGGTGGCGGGTTCGGTGTGCACGACGACGGGGCTTACCAGCTGTCTCCTGTGGGGGAAGAGGTGCGGCTCTTGCCGACTTTGTATCCGGCTTCCCTGTTGTTGTTATAGATTGTGTGCTGCTGCACTGCTGCATGCTTCGGAAAGTCCTGATTGTGTGCTGGTCACTACTAAGGAAAAGCTTATAGGCAGGCACTTACTAGTAGCGCGGGTTTATACCCCTCGCTGCTGCTACTTAGTAGTAGCGTGGTTTTTTACACCTCGCTGCTACTAAGTTGATAGTAGTAGCGCGGATTTTTAACCTGCGCTACTACTAAGAAGTATCTACCGTGCCCCTTCGGGACATGCCATAGTAGTAGCGAGGGGTATGAACCCGCGCTACTATAAGTTGATAGTAGTAGCGCGGGTTTATACCCCTCGCTACTACTAAGTATAAGGTAGGTGAAGTCTCCATATCCTCGACCGAATCCCTCCTCTCTCCCTCACTCTCCCCCCTCTGTCC